>NW_023179820.1:236300-240550 GCF_002007445.2 Ailuropoda melanoleuca
TATGATAATTGTCTTTCTCTGCTTGACTTATTTCACTTAGCATTATCTCCTCCATTGCTGTCCATGTTGCAGGAAATGTAGATAGCTGAGTAATATTTCATTGTATATATGGACCACAACTTCTTAATTCAGTCATCTGTTGAAGGGCATCTCGGCTCCATCCACGGTTTAGCTATTATGAAGAATGCTGCTATGAACATTGGGGTGCATATGGCCCTTCTCTTCACCTNCCTTCCATGATTTGGCTATTGTGGACAATGCAGCTATGAACATTGGGGTGCATATGGCCCTTCTCTTTACTACGTCTGTATCTTTGGGGTAAACACCCAGTAGTGCAATGGCTGGGTCATAGGGTAGTTCAATTTTTAACTTTTTAAGGGACCTCCACACTGCTTTCCAGAGTGGCTGTACCAACTTTCATTCCCACCAACAGTGTAGGAGGGATCCCCTTTCTCCACATCCTCTCCAGCAATTGTTTCTTGCCTTGTGAATTTTTGCCATTGNCCACATCCTCTCCAACAATTGTTGTTTCTTGCCTTGTCTATCTTTGCCATTCTAACTGGCGTAAGGTGGTATCTCAGTGTGGTTTTGATTTGAATTTCCCTGATGGCTAATGATTTTGAACATTTTTTCATGTGTCTGTTAGCCATTTGTATGTCTTCATTGGAAAAGTGTCTGTTCATATCTTCTGCCCATTTTATGATTTGTTTATTTGTTTCTCATGTATTGAGTTTGAGAAGTTCTTTGTAGATCTTGGATACCAGTCTTTTATCCGTAGTGTTGTTTGCAAATATCTTTTCCCATTCCGTGGGCTGCCTCTTAGTTTTTTTTTAATGTTTCCTTGGCTGTGCAGAAGCTTTTTATGTTGATGAAGTCCCACAAGTTCATTTTATCTTTTGTTTCTCTACCCTTTGGAGATGTGACATGAAAAAGGTTGCTGTGGCCGATGTCGTAGAGGTTGCTGCTTATGTTCTCCTCTAGGATTTTGATGGCTTACTGTCTCACATCGAGGTCTTGCCATTTCTGTTTTCTCTATTCTGTTGCATTGGTCTATGTGTCTATTTTTGTGCCAGTACCATGCTGTCTTTGTGATCAGAGCTTTGCAGTACAGCTCGAAATGCGGCACCGTGATGCCCCCAGCTTTGTTTTTACTTTTCAACAATTCCTTGGCCATTCGGGGCCTTGTCTGGTTCCATACATATTTAAGGACTATTTGTTCCAGTTCTTTGAAAAATGTCATTGGTATTTTGATCGGAATAGCAGTGAAAGTGTAGATTGCTCTGGGTAGCATGGACATTTTAACTATGTTAATTCTTCCGATCCATGAGCATGGAATATTTTTCTATCTTTTTGTGTCGTCTTCAGTGTCTTTCGAGAGTGATATATAGTTTCTAGAATATAGATCCTTTATGTCTCCGGTTAAGTTAATTCCAAGGGACGTATGTTTTTGGTGCTATTTTAAATGGGATGGATTCCCCAATTTCTCTTTCTTCAGTCTCATTATTCGTGTATAGAAATGCAACTGATTTCTGAGCATTGATTTTGTATCCGGCCACATTACTTAATTGCTCTATAACTTCTAATAGTTTGGGAGTGGATTCTTTTGGGTTTTCCGTATAGAGTAGCATGTCATCTGCGAAGAGAGACAGTTTGACTTCTTCTTTGCCTATATGGATAACTTTTATCCCTTTTTGTTGTCTGATTGCTGTTGCGAGGACTTCTAGTACTATGTTGAATAATAGGGGTGAGAGTGGTCATCCTTGTCGTGTTCCTGACCTTAAGGGAATGGCTTCCAGCTTTTCCCCATTGAGAATGATATTTGCTGTAGGCTTTTCATAGATGGTTTTTATGAGATTGCGGAATGTACCCTCTATCCCTTCACTTTGAAGGGTTTTAAGCAGAAAACATGCTGTATTTTGTCAAATCCTTTTTCTGCATCTATTGAGAGGATCATATGATTTTTGGCTTTTTCCTTCTGGATAAAATCTATGATACTGATAGATTTGCGAATGTTGAACCACCCTTGCATCCCAGGGATGAATCCCTCTTGGTCATGATGGATAATCCTTTTAATGTACTGTTGGATTCTATTAGCCAGGATCTTGTTGAATATTTTGGCGTCCATTTTCCTTAGGGAAATCGGTTTGTAATTTTCCTTTTTGATGGGGTCTTTTCTGGTTTGGGGATCAAGGTAATATTGGCCTCATAGGATGAGTTTGGTAGCTTTCCTTCTGTTTCTATTTTTTGAAATAGCTTTAGGAGAATAGGTATTATCTCTTCTTCAAATGTTTGGTAGAATTACCCAGGAAAACCATCTGGTCCTGGAGTTTTGTTTTTTGGTAGGTTTTTATCACTGACTCAATCTCTTCATAATTAATTGGCCTGTTTAAAAGATCAGTTTCTTCCTCTTTCAGTCTTGGTAGTTTATAGGTTTCCAGGAAGTCCTCCATCTCTTCCCGATTGCTTAATTTATTGGCATAAAGCTGTTGATGAAAGTTTCTAATAATCCTTCCAATTTCATTGGTGTTGGTTGTGACCTCTCCCTTTTCATTCGTAATTTTATTTATTTGGGTCCTTTCTCTATTCTTTTGGGTAAGTCTTGCCTGTGGTCTGTCAATTTTATTTATTTTTTCAAAGAACCAGCTTCTAGTTCTGTTGATCTGCTCTACTGTACTCCTGGTTTCTAATTCATTGATTTCTGCTCTAATCTTGATCAACTGCTTCCTCGTGGGTGGATTAGGCCTGTCCCTCTGTTGCTGTTCTAGCCTCTTGAGGTGAGAATATAGAAAGTGTATTTTAGATTTTTCTATTCTTTTGAGTGAGGCTTGGATGGCGAAGTATTTTCCCGTTAGGACTGCCTTTGCAGTGTCCCATAGGTTTTGGACCATTGTGTTTTCATTCTCGTTGTCTCCATAAATTGTTTAAATTGATGTCTGATTTCCTGGTTTATCAAATCATTTTTGAGCAGGATGGTTCTTAGTCTCCAAGTGTTTGAGTTTCTTCCAAATTTTTCCTGGTTGTTGAGTTCCAATTTCAAAGCATTGTGGTCTGAGAATATGCAGGGAATAATATAGTCTTTTGGTATCGGTTGAGACCTGTTTTGTGATCCAGAACATGATCTATTCTTGAGAATGTTCCATGGGCATTAGAATAGAATGAGTATTCTTTGGTTCTGGGGTGTAGTGTTCTATACATATCTATATGGTCCAACTCGTCAAGTATGGCATTCAAAGCTCTTTTTTCCTGCTGATTTCTTGCTTAGGTGATCTGTCTATTGCTGATAGTGGAGTGTTGAAGTCCCCTACTATTAACGTGTTTTTATCTATATGTCTCTTTATTGTGGTTAAGAGTTGGCCTGTGTATCTTGCTGCTCCCTTGTTGGGGGCATAGATATTTATAATTGCCATATCCACTTGTTGGATACATCTTTTAAGAATAATATAGTGCGCTTCTGTATCTCGAACTACAGTCTTTAGTTTAAAATCAAATCTGTCTGATATGAGAATTGCTACCCAAGCTTTCTTTTGAGATCCATTGGCGCAAAAGATGGTATTCCATCCCTTTACTTTCAGTCTGGATGTATCTTTAGGTTCAAAATGAGTCTCTTGTAGACAGAAAATGGATGGGTCATGTCTTTTTATCCAATCTGCAGCCCTCTGGTGTTTTATGGGTGCATTAAGGCAATTTACATTGAGAGTGATCATTGAGAGATATGAGTTTAATGATGCCATGTTGCCAGTAAAGTCTTTTTTTCTATAGATTGTGACTTTCTGTTCTGTATCACTCTTGGGGCCTTTTTACTTTTATAGAACCCCACTTAATATCTCCTGTAGGGCTGGTTTTGTGGTTACGAAATTCGTCAATGACTGGCGATTCTGGAAGGTATTTATCTCTCCATCAATTCTGAATGACAGCCTTGCTGGATAAGGGATCCTTGGCTGCATGTTTTTCTCTGAAAGAGCTTTAAAAATGCCCCCCCCACCCTTTCTCTCATTCCAGGTCTGTGTAGACAGGTCTGATGTAATTCTGATACCTTTACCTTGGNATGTTGCCAGTAAAGTCTTTTTTTCTATAGATTGTGACTTTCTGTTCTGTATCACTCTTGGGGCCTTTTTACTTTTATAGAACCCCACTTAATATCTCCTGTAGGGCTGGTTTTGTGGTTACGAAATTCGTCAATGACTGGCGATTCTGGAAGGTATTTATCTCTCCATCAATTCTGAATGACAGCCTTGCTGGATAAGGGATCC
>NW_023179820.1:240650-306079 GCF_002007445.2 Ailuropoda melanoleuca
AAAATGCCCCCCCCACCCTTTCTCTCATTCCAGGTCTGTGTAGACAGGTCTGATGTAATTCTGATACCTTTACCTTGGTACGTGAGAAATTTCTTTGCCCTGGCTGCTTTCAGTACTGTATCATTGGATCTAATATTTGCGAATTGCAATATGACGTGCCATGGTGTAGGTTTGTTGTGGTTGAGGTGGGAGGGGTCCTCTCTGCCTCTTGGACACGAAAGCTTGTTTCCTTTCCTAGATTAGGGAAGTTTTCAGCTACAATGTGTTCAAATATCTCTTCTAGAGCTCTGTTTTTCTCCACGTCCTCGGGGTGCCGATGATTCGACATTGGAACATTTCATTGAGTCAGTAATCTCCCGTAACCTACATTCTTATAATTGGATTTTTTGAGCCAAGTTTCTGTTTTAGCTTTGTCTTCTACTAACCTATCCTCCAATTTGCTGATACGTTCTTCTTCCTTATTCACCCTGGCCGTCAGAGCCTCTCGTTTTGAGTGCATTTGATTAATGGAATTTTTAATTTCTGCTAGGTTTGCTCTCATTTCCACCCTTAGAGATTCTATATTCTCGTTAATATATTTGTTAATATTTTTTTCATGTGTACACATCATGTTGACCATTGTTACTCTGAACTCCATTCTTGAAATTTGGTTATATCCATATCCATCAGTTCTGTGACAGAGGCCACAGACTCATTGTCTTTTCTTTGCTTTGGGGGATGTCTCCTTCTCGTTATTATGATGAGGAGAGGTTGCGGGGTTGTCCAGAGCCCAAATTGTTGACCAGGACCCAGGCCGTGTGCCCTTGTTTTATAGGGATCTTAGGGATGTGGGCTTGTTGATTTTTCAGCCTGCCTTCTGGGGGCAGGGCCTGCTGTGCTGATATTCAGGCAACCCTCTTTGGGTGGAGTCGCCCTGTCCCCTGAGAGGGGGGATGGGGATGGGCACATTGTGAGCCTGTATTTCCAGGCTTTTGTTCTCTGGCCACTTTCCCTGGCGGTTTTCTGTGACTCTTTTGAGAGAGCAGCCGAGGCCGTATCCTAGGGTCTGTCTCAGAACAGAGAGATCGCAGTCCGTTCTCCACTGAGCTCTCCTGGCCTCTTTAACTCTGTTTGTGTGGTTCTGCTAAAAGCCCTACAGCCCGCGTCCCAGCCCTCACTTGCAGGGCCGGCACGTCTGTCCTTTGTGTTTCTAACAGCACCAGCCCCCAGCTGCACCCGCACATGCTCCTGAGCTCCCTGTTTCAGTGTGTTTCTTGCGCACTCCGGAGCTCAGGTTTTCAGTTTGGGCGCACGCGCACCCTCCAGAGCTCCCGGTCTCAGTCCTGTTCCAGTGAGCGCACTGGAGCAGCGGTTTTCAGTTTGGATGCGCACATGTTCCCAGGCTCACGGTCTCAGTCTGTTCTCTCACCTCCGTGAGTCTGGCCGCTCCCAAGTGCAGGTGGCTACTGCTTCTCGGCGCCCGAGCGCGGAGGCTCCCTCCCCATTTTGTTTCTCTTCTGATACCTGTGCGTGAATTCACGGCTCCCCGCTTCGTACCTCAGTACTCAGTCTCGAAATTTGTAGAGATCCAGATGTATCTTCCTATGTCTCACGCTGCTTCGGTGGGTTTTCTGGGTGGTCTGGTACCTATCCAGCTCGGCTCAGGAGACCAGCTGTAAAAGGGGACCCCTGCTCCTCTGCCATCTTAACTTCCCCTCTACCTTAGAATAATACTTTCTAGTTCCATACACGTTATTGCAAATGGCAAAATTTCATTCTTTTTGATGGCTGAGAAATATTCCAGTGTGTGTGTGTGTGTGTGTGTGTGTGTCGGTGTGCGCGCGCACGTACCAGATCATCTTTATCCATTTTCCATCTGGGCTTTTTCCATATTTTGGGTATTGTGTACACCAGAGAGCTTTTAATACCTTTTTTCACCCTTGTATCTCCTTTTACAACCTGTACTTTTTTAGGCATTTCATTCTGTCTGGCTCTTGTCCCAGCTGTTATGTCTTGCCCTAGGTTATTATAGCCGATAATTGTTTCTTTAAATTCTTGGCAAACTCTACATGGGAAGCTGCCCTTGCCTGGGAGATGCTCCAAGCTGTGTGGAATAAAGGGAAACCAAAACCCTTGCTTCAGTCCATAGGAAGCCACAAGACAGGTCCAAACACATGAGCACAATTATTTTGCAATAAAGTCCATATTGTTCCCCAGGCAGTAGTAACATGTACCAGGAGTGTGGGCTGCCGTCTTCATGACCACTGCTGACCTAGTGTGCAAGGGATGGTAGGTGTGCAATTAAAAATGCCATGGTGTTCTTTTACTGCAAAGGGGTAGTTGCTTTCTTCACCAGGCCTCTCCCTGTTGTATGTTTTCAACTAGGTTCCAGAGTTCATCCTTTTTGTTATAAAAGTACAATTTGTGAATTTCAGGTGTAGGTGATGAAGCAAATATTTGTTTATATTAGTGTTAGCAACGTTGGATAAGTTGGGGCGCTTTGACTTTGAGGTTGGAGTCACTTGAATTATGGAATTTTAGTGCTTGATGGAATATTTGAGGTCATGCTATTAAATGCCTGCATTTTACATATAGGGATATGGAGATTCAGATATTTCATTCATTGAACATCTTTGTTTAATTGTTATTTACCAGGCGCTCATTCTTAGAATTATAAAGTCTGTGACGGAAGAGATCCTTATAAAGATGTCCAGTATAATAGCCAATCACTTGTTCAGGTGTTAAGTAAATTGCTTCAGTATGCAGTAGATAAGACCTTTGTCTCAAACTTTCAACTTTGTTTGTACTGGCCTCTTTCAATTCTACCCTAACACAGTAGGATAATAAAAACATGGATTACTGTTTCTTTTTGGACTTAATGTGCTTTATGGCTGATCACTTTGTCTTTATCTCTCACTGATTTAGAAACTTTTTGAAGAAGTGGCCTCAACTCATCTTAGCATTTCACTTGTTTTGTTTCTTTAGTGGTATTAATACAGTCCACTAAGTGGTCAGAGTGCCAGAACCTGCTTCAGGATTATGTGTTGTGTTTGTATGTGTGTGCTCACATCTTCATATTACAAATTCCAATATATTTTTGTTCTCCCTTTTTTTTTGGTACCTGGAGAGCGCAATTTGTTTCTCTAGTTCAACTCTGATTTCTTTTGCAGTTTTGTTAGAATTCTTAACATTCCTTTTTTTCCCCTCTGTTTTTTCAAACATAGCTCCTCAGGTTTGGATGTATATTCTAGGTTACTTCCTAATATTTAAAAAAAGAAAGTTCTTTCTTTCTTTCTTTCTTTCTTTCTTTTTTTTTAAGATTTTCTTTATTTATTTGTCAGAGAGCGTGTGCACAAGCAGGGGGAGCTGCAGGCAGTGGGAGAAGCAGGCTCCCCACTGAGCAAGGAGCTGGACTCCGGACTTGATCCCAGAACCTGGAATCATGACCTGAGTTGAAGGCAAACGCTTAACCTACTGAGCCATCCAGCTTTCCCCCCAAAATTATTCTTAAATCTAAACTTTATTTTACCTAATTAGTCATTCTTCTCCTATTCTTAATTAACCTCATTTGTGGCTTCTCTTTTGATCTGTGATGTACACCTCCTCTTATCTAGCTTAATGTCTCTCTTGTGAGGAGTTAAGAGTTTTAGCCAGTTGCCCAGCTAGAGAGATTACTCCACGTAAGGTCACTCTCACCTCTGACACCAACTTCAGGCTCTCAGAATCCCCAAAGCCAACCTCAAGCTTAATAATTCACTAAAAAGACTCACAGAACTTGCTGGGAGCTATTATACCCATGGTTACTGTTTATTATAAGGAAAGGATAGAGATTAAAATTATCCAAGGAAAGAAGCACATAGGGCAGAACCCAGTAAAGGTCTCAGACATGAAGCTTCTCTTGTTTTCTCTGGAGTTAGAATGGCTAGTTTTCTGGTTATGTATAGTGTGATATATCAAGGAAGCGCACCTGAGGCTTGGTGTTCAGAGTTTTTATTGGGGGCTTTGCTGTAGAATAAATATTTGTGTACCACCCTATTTATTATTGAAATCTCATCCCCAATATCCTAGTGTTTGGACATGAGCCCTTTTGGAAGTGATTAGGTTATGATGGTGGAGCTCTCATGAATGGGTTTAGTGCCCATATTAAAGGGATTCCAGAGACATTGTAATCCCTTCTGCCTTCTAAGGCTGTAGTCAGAAGATAGCATAAATTATGAAGTGAGCCTTCATTAGATATCACCAGCACCTGACACTGAACCTGCTGATGCCTTGATCTGGGACTTCCTGTCCTCCAGAATTGTGAGAAATATGTGTTTGTTGTTTATAAGGTATCTAGTTTATGGTATTTTGTTAGAGGAGCCTGAATAGACTCACCATTTTGTGGACATGATTGATTGCCCACATAGCTGATCTCTGTCTTCCATTTCTGCTTCTTCCGTGTGTGATCCAGAGCCCCTGTTCTAAATCATTACATTGTCTTTCTGGTCACCAGTCCCCATGCTAACACTATAGGGTATGGCTAGCCCCCACCCTAAATCACATTGTTAGACCATCCAATGTAACTGAGGTCATCAGGCAAAGAAAGATACCCTATCAGCCATGATATTTCAAGGGTTTAGGGATTATTTCCCAGAAGCCAACAACAAAGGCCAGACCTCATTTTGAGTAAGGTTAAATTCTTCATTATACATTTGTCTTCTCAGTTTTTTCCTAAGAAGTCCATTACTCATTGTTTTCTTTCTTTTCACACTTTGAGAGCCCACATTTTAACAAACACAAATCCTCTTTTTCAATTCACAAATGTGCCTCACTGATGCACATTCAGTGTCCCCATTTTGAAGTATGTGATTCCTGTCCTTTTTCACTCACGGAGTTACCATAAGGCTTGAATGAGAGAAGTTAAAAAATGATTTTTAGAATTAATCTTTACATCATACTGCCTTATACTAACTTCTGATATTACTCTCATTCCGTGTTATTGTGTTTTGTAACATACCCATTGATCATATTTATTTCTTGAGGACAGGGTTCATGATTTATTTCTTTGTCTTCTGTGCTTGAACTATTATAAAGCCCAGTTTGTTGAATTTAGTAATAATAAAAGTATATTGAAATTCCATTTGCTTTTAACCACCAGAACTGTATTTAGTTGTGCAGGTTGAGACCTGCATTGCCCTCAGAGGCCCCATTCATAATTATGTCCTGAAAAATGTGTATTTATTATGATCCTCTTCCAGTAAAAAGTAATAAAGTATCTTTCCTAACAAAATCAATATATTATGACAGTTTTCCAGTAGATGGAAGTATAGTGACTTGAGTAGGAGGATCTTTTTCTCATTTGCAGAAAGATGTGGCCCTATTAAGACTGTGGTCCTTGGGCTTAGACTAGTCTAGGTTTTTACCCTGGCTCTGCCATTTATAGATGTATGATCTTAGATAATCTCTTCGACACTTAGTTTTATGTATAACATAGGATTGGTACTATTCATTTCAATCTGCTATATCATCTAGAATCTTTATGAGGTAATATGCATGACACATGCTATAGTATCTGGCACCTACTAAATTGTCTTAGTCTGTTTGGGCTGCTTGTAACAAAATACCATACGCTGAGTGGTTTATAAACAACGCATTTGTTACAGTTCTGGAGGCGGGGAAGTTGAGGATGATGGCAATGGCACATTCAGTGTCTGGTGAATGCCTGCTTCCGAGTTGATAGGCAGTCACACATATTCCCATTTTAACTTGTGAATATTAATTAATTATTCTTCTGCCTTCTGTAATTATGGTCTATAGTACTATTATTACATAGGATTGTTATTAGTACCAATTTAATCTTCATAATGGTCTTGAGGTAAGTATGTTATCTCCATTTTACAGATGCAGAAGCTGTGTCTTGAGAAAATCACTAACCTGGCTTAGTGTTAATGTGGCCAACAAGTAGCACAGGTCATTGAGAGCATTCTGACTGCACAACCTGAACATGTGGTCTGTAAGTTGTGTTCTACTTGTGAAATTGCCTTGATGTTTCTGTTCTCTGAGAGGGTAATAAATCAGGATATTTGGAACTAGGATTATCCTGGAAAATCCAGGACCTGTAGATAGCCATCACCAAATTTTTTTCCTCATGTAAGTTAAAGTTACATTTTTTCCCTCATGTAAGTTAAAACCAGCTTTCACCAGGAAACATTCTCTCATTAATTTATTTTTGAGTCCATCAACCCAATCTTGGTGTACTTTTTCCTCCACTCTAACGCATATTCTTAGAAGTTAGGTCATTGAAGGGGGAAAACTTTTTAGCTGTATACCTTCAGAATGCTCTGTGAATTACTTCAATTTGGGAGAAACATAAACAGTGCTATAGTTCAACTCAGTAGCTAGTGATTGAAGCCTAACTTAAACTGGACAAAGGTACAAAAAATTGATGGATAGACTGCAGCTCACAGCAGCTGGGCAGCTGGGCTGCTCACATACCTGGCCTGTAGCCTGGAGCACAACTTGTGCCTCTTCTCACTTTCTCAGGTTTCTTCATATGGTATAGGACAAGGCTGCTGGCTGCTTTGGGGTCACATCCTTGACAAAGTTGGAAAGAAGAGAATCTTTTCTAGTAGCCTCGATTAGAAAAGTCCTAGAGAGTCCCTCTGACTGATTCAGCTTGTGTCTCATGGCATCCCTGGACCAGTCACTGTGGCCCCAGGCTGATGTCCTGTGACAATGGCCAGGTGGGATGCCTAAAACTGTGGTAATGGGGGGTCTGCGTTGTCACTAGAAGAAAAAAAAAAAGATGGCTGGGTGAGGCGGCCAGTGAAGCTGCCATTTTAAGTGCCTCCGCTATGGCTGAGTAAACACTGGAGAGAGCCAGATACATGATTACTAACAGTGTAAAAGAAGCTGTGGTAGAGGTATTGTTTGTTACATTTGATGGATAAAATGGAAATGTAGTCTACTGAATTTCCCCTAAGCTTATGCCTACTCTCTGATTTACTTTAGATATCATTAGCATCTGTGAACCAATGATGAGTAGTATGATAAATAACTTACATATTCATTCAGCAGTCATTTCAATGAGTACCTCTGTGTGGGGAGCACTGTGCACTGAGGTGATGAGATGATTAGGCACATGTCTTCTTCTGCTATTGTTCTAACGGAAGGAGTAGAATAAACTGGAGACATGGTAGCTTCACAGAAGGAGGTATGCATGTGGAGGTATGGGGGGTATTTCATGGGAGAGAAGAGCATTAATCTGTGGCAGAGTTGGAGAGACTGAAGGGAGTGGAGAGGTGATTTCCAGCAAAGAGCGCCATGGATGCAGTTACGGTGGTGGAAATGTGCAGGCTCTGTTGAATGTGAAGGAGAATAGATTGATTGGGGGAGTGGTGGGAAGGCTGAAAAGTAAGCTTGAAGGCCAGGCTAGCTGGTATCTGAACTTGGACTTAGGCTTTCATGTCGCCAGATTTGTGGGAGAGTTTTTCTCACCACAGCCTGAGCTACTGGAGAGCAGGGTCTTTTTTGCTCATCTTGTATCCCTGAGGCCCAGCAGAGTGTCTGCATGCGCTGGGCACTCAATAAATGTTGACTGAAGATAAGAACATCATATTTCTGTCATTTATATTAATTAGAGGGTTCTAGTCCCTAAAGAATCTGAGTATGGATGAAATCTAGAGAAGTAAAGGACCAGTCAAATGTAACCAAAGCAGTGAGTGACAGGCCTGAGAAATGTTCTGTTAACTGAGGGAAGGAAAGACCTCTGAAGAAACCAATGGGCAAGTATTTGATAGAATGAGCTCTGAGCATCACAGCGCTTGCTAACTAGCCAACTTGATTAAAACTTTCTATCTGTTCCTCAGACTTGAGGGTCCCTGAGTCACTATCTCTTCTTAATGTAGGTAAATTCCTGGTTGCAAAAGCATTTATGTTCTTCAAGTATATGGCGTGAGCCATTGGGATTTATTCAGATACTCAAGAAAACTCCCCTTTGCATTCAGTTAGACATCTTATTTGTTCCCCAAATTTATTAAATGATACTCCAAACAAATACTATTTAGAAACTTTCCAGGGGGAGCAGCCCAAAGATGTATGGTGGCATGCATTTACTTTTTTAGGGAGTAAAGTTTCAAAATGAATAAATAAAATTCATAAGCATGGTGTACCTAAAGAAATGAAAAATTGAACAGAGCAGCAATAAGAAGGAAAAGTGGTCTCTGGGGGGCTGCATAGTAAAGCAATGAAGCAATGAAACACTTTTTGTATTTTAACAACTTCAATTGCTTCCTTTCAAAGTTCTATTCAAAGTATAGTCGATCCTCATTATTCAGATTCTGTATTTACAAATTCCCCTCTTTACCCAAATTTATTTGTAATCCCCAATTCAATGCTTGTGGTGCTTTTACAGCAATTTGTGGGCATGTGTAGAGCAGAGAAAAATTTGAGTCATTTGATGTGTAAGTTCTCAGTTGAGGTCAAACAAGGGCTCATTCTGCCTGCTTGTTCCAGCTCTTAAACTGTAAACAAGTGTGTCCTTTCTTGGTCTACTTAATGCCATGTTTTTCACAGTTTTGTGCTTTGTGTGATTTCACTGTGTAAAATTGCCCCTTAACCATAGTACTGAGGTGTTGTGTAGTGTCCCTGAGTGCAGAACAGCTGTGATGTGCCTTACAGAGAAAATTCGTGTTAGATCAGCTTTGTTCAGGTATGAGTTACAGTGCTGTTGTCCATGAGTTCAATGTTAAAGAATCAACTATATATTTTAAGTAAGTTGTTTTTAAGCAGAAACACACATAAAATAAGGTTGTATACTGACAGGAATCCATCCTGTATTTCCCCTAGGAATAGTGGTTCAGTATTTGCTAATTCATTGTTTGTGGTGACTTTATGGAATGATAACTATACGAATAATAAGAATCGACTATTTCTCCTCTTCTTGCTGGGATCATCCTGGGCTTACATAGTTATTTTGTGGGTTTTTTTTTTAACTTTTATTTTGACAGAATTTCAAACTTAAAGAAAAGTTGCAAGAATAGTGTAATGAAGTTTCTTATGGTGGAACTGTAGATAGGTTAAATAGTGTCCTCTACAAACTCCCGTCCTCCTGGAACTCCAGAATGTAGCCTTATTTGGAGATAGGACCTTTGCAGATATAATTAATTAAGATGAAGTTATATTGCATCAGGGTGAGCGCTAAATCCAATGAGTTGTGGCAAGAGGACATACACAGAAAAATCGAGAGAAGGCCACAAGATGAGAGAGGCAGAGATGGGAATGATGCAGCCACTATCTGAGGAAGGCAAGGATTGCTGGGAGAAAGAGGCCAGGAAAGATTCTTCCCTGGAGCCTTCAGAGGGTCTAACACCTTCATTTTGGACTTCTTGGCTGCAGAATTGTGAGAATAATTTTGTCTTAAGCCAGTAAGTTTGTGGTCATTTGTTACAGCAACCCTAGGAAACTAATACAACCCTTTACTCCATTTCACTAGATTATTTTTTGCGTCTCTCTCTCTTTCTTTTCCTCTTTCTCCCCCTCCTTCTCTTCTTCTCTTTCTCTCCTTATGCATGTGTCTATCAGTTGTTTTTTTTTTCCTGTACCTCTACTCCATTTATTTCCTAGAATAAGGATATTCTCTTACATAAGCATGGTATAATTACAAAAATAGGAAATTAAAAACTGATACAAAATTATTATCTAGTCAACAGTTCATATTCAGATTTTATCAATTGCCTAATAATGACCTTTTTCTCTGGTCCAAGATCCAATCCAGGATCATACATTTCATTTCCTTTCCATGCCTCTTTAATCTTCTGTTAATCTGAAACAGTTCTTCAGACTTTCTTTGTATTTCTTGACCTTGTCATTGTTGAGGTGTACAGTCCAGTTATTTTGGTCTTGACTGATATTTCCCCCAGTTTAGATTTAGGTTATGCCTTTCTGGTAGGAATACCACAGAAATCTTGTGTTCTCAATGCCTCCTATCAAGAGGCACGTGATGCTGATTCCTTGATTAAGGTGGTGTCTGACAGGTTTCCCCACTGTAAAGTTTTTCCTTTTGGAATTAATAAGTAATTTGTGGGGAGATGCTTCATGAGCATATAGATATCCTCTGCATCATTAAACTGTCACCTACTAGTTGCAGCTTTCATTGATGATTTTCTAAATCCACTGTTCATATCAATGTAGACTCATTCCTATTATTCAATAGTTTATAATCCTTTACTATCATTATTTATTTGATACAGGAATGTTCCATATTTGGCCAGTGAGAGGCCGTTCATGCAGGCTCCTTTGTCCTTATGACAAGTTCTCATTCCTTGAGTGCTTTCTTACTCTCTGGTTCAAGATACTTCAGGCTCATCTTGAACTTCCCTATCCCATCCCATTCCATGTCACCCATTTCTTTACAGAGGTGACCTGGGCTGATTTAATGCCTTGAAGAGTATTCTGGAGTTAAAAAAAAAAAAAAAAGGCTTAAAAGAGACCAAATGTTATCTTCCTCTTTATTTATTGTTCTAGTTAACGAAGCGAGCCTCTTCAGAGCTGTCAGGGGAAACTGTATCTAGTGGGAGGGTAAATACTCTCTTGAGGATTGATGCTTCTTCCTTTTTTAGTCCTGCCCTGCCATAGGAATTTCTACATAAAGAGGAATATGCTTAGCGCTCTTACATGTTGAAATACTATCTATGTTATGGCTGAATTTGTTTTTATGGATTTGTTATGGAAGTTTTAATGGTGTATTTTAATCTTAATTTATTATTAATAATAAATTAATAATTAATTATTAATTTATTATTAATTTATTATTAATTTTAACCGCAATGGTGTTGATTTGGGTTTTTTTGTGTTATTCAGGTGATCAACTCATAGTAGTTGACCTTAATTTGATTTGTGATGCAAATCTAAAAGATTTTCCTTAAATAAAATGCAAATTTAAAGTCTTATGAAATGAATACATGTCTGTTGTAGACATTTGTTAAAAAAAAAAGGAAAACTTATACAAAAACATTTGGAGAAAATAAATCAGCGTTATTACTGTTTCTAGATAAACTCCTTCACTCACATTTTCTTCCCTTGAGTATCTTTTTTTAAAGATTTTATTTATTTATTTGACAGAGATAGAGAGATAGAGACAGCCAGCGAGAGAGGGAACACAAGCAGGGGGAGTGGGAGAGGAAGAAGCAGGCTTCCAGTGGAGGAGCCTGATGTGGGGCTCGATCCCAGAACGCCGGGATCACGCCCTGAGCTGAAGGCAGACGCTTAACGACTGAGCCACCCAGGCACCCCATTCCCTTGAGTATCTTAAATACACTTTTCTGTTTTTTTTCTGGCATAAAGTTGCTGTCAACACCCTATGATAAGGTAATTTTTATTCACTCGTAAGTCATTTGTTCCTTTTCCTAAATGTTCAAAGAGTTTGTTTAAAAGTATAGGATATATCTTGGTTTTGATTGCTTCTGGGTCGATTTTACCAGCTATGTGGTGTGCTTCAGTATGCAGTTTCCTTTTTTTTAAGATTTCATGAATGTTTTCTGTTTTTGATATTTGTTCTGTCCCAATATCTTGATTTTCTTCTTCTTCAGGGATTGCTATTATTGTATGTTGGATCACAAGAGAGACTTGATTGATTACTTTGTTTCTCTTGAATGCTTTTACTTTCTTTGTTAGAGGTGGGTGAACTTTAAAATTTCCTCCTTATTACTTTCTTAAGATATTATCTGTGATAGCTACTTGCTCTTGGATTCCTTCCAGTTTAGTCTTTTTCCTGAGCTGATTTTTTTCCATGTTGAGAGAATATTTTTTGTTTCGGGTTTTTATTTAAATTCCAGTTAGTTAACATACATTGTAATATTAATTTCAGGATTAGAATTTAGTGATTCATCACTTACATACAATACCCGGTGTTCATCACAAGTGTCCTTCTTAATCCCTATCACCCTTTCCCCCACCCACCTCCCCCCAGAAACCCTCAATTTGTTCTCTGTAGTTAAGAACCTATTTTATAGTTAGAGTCTCTTTCTTTTTCTCTATCCCTTATGTTCATCTGTTTATTTCTTAAATTCCACATATGAATGAAATCATAAGGTATTTGTCTTTCTCTGACTGGCTTATTTCACTCAGCATAACATACTCTGGCTCTTTCCATGTTATTGTAAATGGCAAGATTTCATTCTTTTTTATGGCTGAGTAACATTCTATTGTATGTATATGCATTTGTGTATATATTCATTCCATTCTATGTGCATTGTATATACATGTATATATACCACATCTTTTTTATCCATTCATTTGTGGATGGACATTTGGGCTTGTTCCCTCAGCTGATTTTTTAACTTTATTCTACTGCTTAAGTTTTGTTACTTCATTTCTGATTTTTTATAATCTAAATGTGTTATATTGAAATAGTAGGTTACACTTTTTCTGTTCTATCAGCCTGTCTTTAATGTGCTTTCTTTGTGTGTTGGGATGTTATTCTGCTCCATTCTGTTTTTTTCTAGTTATAACTTTGTATTGGGTTTAACCTTGATCTTTTTATATTGCCTGTTTTTATGTTATAGTTTCTGTGAATTTTTAGAAGGCGGCAGGATTCAAGATAGCTTTTATAATTTCTGTTGTTTTCTTGTAGTTTGCAAAAATATGGCCATTTGTTTATTTGTTATTTAGATATTTTCTGGCTCCGTTTCCTTCTTCCACTTCATCTGGCCCTTTTCCTTGTCTCTGCCATCCTTGTGCTGCTGAGTAGATTCAGCTGCCAGCAGTTTTTCTGCAATGTGAGGCTTGGTCCAAGAAGGTAGTCCTGGCTCACCAGTGCTGAGTGTCCTAGACTGCTCCTACTCCTTTGGATCTCCTTGGGTGGAACCCTTGTCCTCACCCTGTTTCAGCTACCGTTTCATTCTCAGATTGCCTCCTTGACTTCCTAGTGATTACCACATGTCTATGTACTCAGATCCTCCTTTGCTCCTTTACTTCTCTCAACTTTGCTCTCAGATAGAATCATATGCAGGACTTTTGGAGGATTGAATATTTGTCCTCACCTATTTGTATTTTGGAATTTGTTCTCTAATTGTAGATGTTTATGTGCTTTCTTGTTACTTTTTTTTTACATGGGGATTCAGAGACATTCAAAAGTTGTGCCTTCACCATTGCCATTCCTGGGTTTCCACAGTGTTAATTGTCAACTTAATGTATATTTAATGAAGTTGATTTAATTTTTGTTTTTTTTCTTTGAAAACCATCTCCACAGAGAAAAAGAAATTGGGATGTAGAATACCCATCCTTTCCAAGAGGGAGTTCACTGAAATTCGGAAGAGCAAGTCTCAGGACAGTGGGGGCAACTGCTTCCCTCTCTGAAGCATGGCTCAGATGTGGAGAAGGATTTCAGGACACTTCTGGGACTCTGGTAAAGTAATTATAAAATTGTTTCCCTTGAATGCCAAAGGATACTTAGATTCCTGAGTGTTTAGGCCATTGTAATTATATTTCTTTGGAATTCCCTTTCTTATTTCAGGACATAGTAATTGGTACAGTCCTTTTTTTTTTTTTTTTTTTTTTTAAATCAGAAAGGGGGAGAGTGAGCGAGCACAAGTAGGGGGAGTGGCAGGCAGAGGGAGAAGCAGGCTCCCCACTGAGCAAGGATCCCAGTGTGGGACTGGATCCCAGGACCTTAGTATCATGACCCAAACTGAAGGCAGCCGCTTAACTGGCTGAGCCACCCAGGCTTCCCTGTACAGTCTTCTTTTTTCAGCCTCGAATTCCTTTAGTAATTATGGCAAGTTAGTAATCACCTCTTTATGCCAGGCTCAACCTTTGTACTTCTTAGTAAATGTGGGATACCTACTGAGAAGTTTCTTAGAAGATCAAATCTTTGAACACACTACTCTTCACAAGAAGTATATTTATGAAATGCTTGTATGCTCAGGATCTTTTGGCAACAAGATATTCTGGTTAATTTTTGTATATACGCTAATTCTGAAATACTTACAGATATGTACAAAATGGAATACTGTTATAAAATCTTAATGGTTAGTTCTCTGTTTAGATTCTGGTAAAATAAAAAAACACATTTATATATATATATGAGGAGTATGTGCTTTGGGAATACTTCTTGGTAAATATAAATAAAAGAGAGACATATTTTAAGGAAGGTATAGTTTAAGGTTTTGAGTATTTTACAAAATATTTTTGGTTTTAGCCTTTGTCACATAAATTATTACATTATTATTATTATTATTGTCATCTTCCTGCAGTCATTAACAGCTGAAAAGAAGATTGTTACAGAAAAGCACCTCGAATTATCCCCTAGACCCAAGAAAGGTAATATTTTGTTGATTTCTTGACAGAAAAGGTATAAAGCTAATATATCCTTCTTTGATTTATTTACATAGTTTGGATAGACTATATATTTATGGTTTAAAAACATCAAAATGTAGAAAGGTAATTTTTGAGAAATCTCTCATTTTTGTCACCATCTACCCCATTTTTTTCTTGCCTCCTGTAGATAATTATTAAATTTTTTTATGTGTTCTTCCTGGGCTTACTGTTATCAGTAGAGCCCGGTAGGTTAGCTTAGGCTCACAGCTCCAGGAATTTAAAAAATTCTGATTTGGGAAGTAGCAGTTATGACCTATGATAAAAGGACTGTACTATTTTAGGCAATTAAATTCTTACTTGGTGAATTGGTTAGGGAAAGCTTTCAGATACAGATAGTAGGAAACTTTTAGAAGTGTTTGAAGAAATAGGGTTGAATTTATCTCCTGCAACAAGAAGTTCAGGGAGTCAGACGTGTTCTGAGTTCTGCAGCCTTAGTGTGGAGTTTGTTCTTGTGGTCATGAGGTGGAAGCTAAATTCTCTGGGCCTAGTTCTCAGGAAGACTGCAGGTTCTGAGGATTTTCTCCAGGCATACTTTTCTTCTGGGAAAGAATTCCCCCCCAGGATCTCTACCTTTGGCCAGAATCTGTTATATAGGGTCACCTCTACTAAAGGGACTTAAGTAAAATTAAAGATTTTTAAATATTTATGTTGCTGCTCAAATAAGATTGGGTTTTTGTTAGTAAGGAAGAAACGGGGGTATCAGGGAGGTTGCTGGCTCTGCTGCCACACTCAGTGGGTAGGCAAGGAAAGTCAGTGCTTGAGACCTTAGGGATCTCCTTTGGCCACTTGGGGTTCTGACTATGTGATCTTGGGAAAGAAGCTAAACACACTAAGCCTCAGTTTCTTCATCTGGGAAATGCGTATAAGAATGTGTGCCTCACTGGGTTATTTGTAACCAAAAAAAAGTAATAAAATGTCTATTTCAAAGGCTTGCACTTAGTAGTTACTTAATTGATGGCAGCAATTGCTGTTATGTCCGATGGCAAAAAGAGCTGTGTGAAAGCCTGCTAAAAATTCTATGGAGTGGGAAAACTTTTTGTGAATAAGAGCTATATAATTATTTCACTAATATTTAGGGGGTTCTTTTTATGAAAAAGAAAAATAAAATTTCCCAATTTTTTAAATTCATAAAACACTATGTTATAAACTGGCACGTCTTTTGTAATTCCATAATCTCTGATGGAACTGCAGAATTTACCTTTTCTTGTTATTAGTGCCAAATGCTGTGATTTTCAAAGATCGATTTAATTCTGATTTCTGAACTGACATAATATATGTAGAAAAGATTTTCTTTTACAGATATGGCTGTTATATTTTTTCTGGTGATTTTAAGTAAGTATAGCCATATTCAACTTGAAGAGAAAAAGAAATATAAAATAAGCTGTGACCTTGTGTTTAATTAAAAAAGATCTTTTGGGTTGATTTCCCTGTGCTGATATATACTCGACCCAGCCTGCTGTACTTTGTACTCCATAGAATGATTGATATATCTGAAAGGCTGGAAGAGCTTTTGTCAATGTATAATTACTTTATTTACAGCATAAGTGCTTGTTAAGGCAAGAAAGTATTAATAATTTAACAAAAATTTGAAAACAAATTGATAGGAAGGAGGGACTCAAGGTATTTCCTAGAACTGGTTCATTTTTAAAATAGTAGCTTTTTTTTTTCTTTTCTTTTTAGAGAGGGAGAGAGAGGGGTGCAGCAGAGGGAGAGGGAGAGAGAATCTTAAGTAGGCTCCATGCCCAGTGTGGAGCCCGACGTGGGGCTTGATCTCACGACCCTGAGATCATGACCTGAGCTGAAACCAAGATTGGACCCACAACTGACTGAGCCACCCAGGCACCCCAATAGTAGCTTCTAAAGTATTAGTTTAAGACATGATATTAACAGAAATTTTAGGGTGTGGAAGTAATATATATATTTTTAAGATTTTATTTATTTATTTGACAGAGAGAGAGACAGCCAGCGAGAGAGGGAACACAAGCAGGGGGAGTGGGAGAGGAAGAAGCAGGCTTTTCCCGCTGAGTGCGGAACCCGATGCGGGGCTCGATCCCAGGTCCCTGGGGTCACGCCCTGGGCCGAAGGCAGACGCGGGGCTCGATCCCAGGTCCCTGGGGTCATGCCCTGAGCCGAAGGCAGACGCTTAACGACTGAGCCACCCAGGCGCCCCTGGAAGTAATATTTTTGTGAGAGCTAGGAAGCAGAAGTGGGGGAACATACTTTTGCAGAGTGTGCACAAAAGGGAAGATATGTCTCCGTGTCTCTATTTCCTCATCTATAAGGCACTGTAACCAGAGAAGACTGAATAGGGGAGGAGACAGGCAATGGGAAATAGTGGGAGAAGGAAGACAAAGGAAGATTATACACTTGAAAATAAGAGACTGGAACCTTTGTAGATGATTTTCCTTAAAAAGTAGAAATTAAGAAAAATATATGTATACTTACCAAGCAAAGTGAAAGTATAAAATAAAAAGGAACTAGTTTTGTTTTTTTTTTTCTCCTTAAATGCCCTACAGATTGTTTTCTTAAAATTTTGTTATTAAGGTCAGAAATCTGCTCCTTGAGAGGCATCACTAAATTTTTTTGTTTTATTTGTTGAACTGCTTTTCTCCTCTTTGGACCATTGGTTTCTTAAGGGCGGAGATTTCTCTATTGCTCTTCTATATATCCTAGGTGTATTAATTTGCCAGGGCTGCCATAATAAAGTACCAGTAATAAAGTATGCTAACTGGGTAGTGTGAATAACAGAAACTTATTATCTCACAGCCCTAGAGGCTATAAGTCCAAAATGAAGGTATTAGCAGAATTAGTTCCTTCTAGGATCTGCTCTAGGCTTCTTTCCTTGGCTTATAATGGTTGTCTTTCCATGTGTTTCTTCACACTGTCTACACTCCCCACATGTGTCCAGATTTTTCCTTTCCTATAAGTACACTTATCATATTAGAATAACTTGATCACCTCTGTAAAGACCCTCTCTCCAAATAATCACATTCGGGGATGCTGGAGTGTTAGAACTTTAACATATGAATGACTTTTGGGGTAACACAATTCAGCCTGTAATACCACCTGCTAGCACAATGCCTGGTTTGCAAAGGGTGCCCAGAAATGTTTACCTGTTGTAGCTATTCTCATAGTCTAACTGATGTCCTTCCTAGAATTTCATTGGAATGGGTCTTGATTTCAAGGGTGCCCTTTTCAGCAAATGAAATGTGTTGCTAATAAATTCCTGGTAGTGGTTTTATCTACATAAATTATAAAGTGTCTGTAATTCATGGGTTTATGAATTCCATGAATTCATTATGTAATCTGAAAATAGTGATAACTTTACTTCCTTCCTGTCTTAGTCTGACCAATACACCAATAATACCGTAGACTAGGTAGCTTATAAATGGCAGAAACTGGTCCAGTATATTCAGGGTCTGGTGAAGACTCACTTCCAGGTTCATGACTGTACCATCTTGCTGTGGACTCATGGAGGAAGGGGCCAGGAATCTCTCTGGGGGCTTCTTATATAGATCACTAATCCCATGCATGAGGGCTCCACCCTCATTACCTAATCACCTTCAAGTCCCCACATCTTAATCCCACACGCTGGGGAATAGGTTTCAGCACTGTGAATTTTAAGGGATACAAACGTTTTGTCTGTAGTATTTCACTCCTTCCTTTTCAGTTTACTTTTCCAGATGCATAATAATATAAGGGACTGATATGATGTCTTTTGCTACTAAATACACAGCTTAGTTTTTATGAGCTATTTAAATCAATAAGGATGAACTTTATTTTTAATTTTATCTTTGAGGGTAGACAAGTTTAGTAATTCTGGATGTTCATGGCACCAAGTATGTGCTCAGTAAATCTTTACAATTATTTTATGTTTTTGTGCCTTTTACTGCAAGGGCTGTTTTTTCAGACATCATTTTGTCAGTGAATCTCTTTTCCTTATCAGCACGAAGTGGAGCATTGCTTTTTTTGTGCCACTGTTATACTGTGATATACCTCGAATATAATATTTAATTTTTCTCATCATGATTTGTGTTGTCTTTCAGACCATACATTCCTTGAGGGAGGAGTTTTCTTATTTTTCTGTTTCCTCAAGGCTTACTCTATCAGTTGTTATGTAAATATGTATTGAGAGAAGCCATTTAATTTCTGAACCAATTTCCTCTACTATGGAACTTGAATTATAATATCTAACCTCTTTTATTTAATTTTATTTTTAATTTTTTTAAAAATTTTATTTTGTTATAATAATTTTTAATTGTTATGTTAGTTACCATACAGTACATCCCTAGTTTTGATGTAAAGTTCCATGATTCATTACTTGTGTATAACACCCAGTGCACCATGCAATACGTGCCCTCCTTAATACCCATCACCAGCATACCCCAATCCCCGCCCCCCTCCCCTCTGAAGCCCTCACTTTGTTTCCCAGAGTCCATAGTCTCTCATGGTTCATTCCCCCTTCTGTTTACCCCTTCTTCATCCTTCCCTCCCTTCTCCTAATGATCTTCCTATTTCTTATGTTCCATAAATGAGTGAAACCATATGATAATTGTCTTTCTCTGCTTGACTTATTTCACTTAGCATAATCTCCTCCAGTCCCGTCCATGTTGCTGCAAATGTTGTGTAATCGTTCTTTCTGATGGCTGAGTAATATTCCATTGTATATATGGACCACATCTTAATCCAGTCTTCTGTTGAAGGGCATCCCGGCTCCTTCCACGATTTAGCTATTGCGGACAATGCTGCTGTGAACATTGGGGGGCATATGGCCCTTCTCGTCACTACGTCTGTATCTTTGGGGTAAATACCCAGTAGTGCAATAGCTGGATAACAGGGTAGCTCAATTTTTAACTTTTTTTTTCTTTTTTAAAGATTTTATTTATTTATGTGACAGAGACAGCCAGCGAGAGAGGGAACACAGCAGGGGAGTGGGAGAGGAAGAAGCAGGCTACTAGCGGAGGAGCCCGATGTGGGACTCGATCCCAGAAACCAGAATCATGCCCTGAGCTGAAGGCAGATGCTTAACGACTGCGCTACCCAGGCGCCCCTCAATTTTTAACTTTTTGAGGGACCTCCACACTGTTTTCCAAAGTGGCTGTACCAACTTGCATTCCCACCAACAATGTAANTTGGTGTCCATATTCATCAGGGATATCTGTCTGTATTTCTCCTGCTTGTTGCTGTCTTTGCCTGATTTGGGTATCAAGGTAATACTGGCCTCATAGAATGAGTTTGGTAGTGTTCCCTCTGTGTCTATTTTTTGAAACAGCTTCAGGAGAATAGGTATTATTTCTTCTTTGAATGTTTGGTAGAATTCCCGGGAAATCCATCAGGCCCTGAACTTTTGTTTTTGGAGAATTGTTTGATCACTCTTTCATTCTCTTCATAATTAATCGGTTTGTTTAAAAAATCAATTTCTTCCTGTTTCAGTCTTGGTAGTTTATAGGTTTCCAGGAAGGCATTCATTTCTTCCAGGTTGTTTAATTTATTGGCATAAAGCTGTTCATAAACGTTTCTCATATCCTTCCTATTTCATTGGTATTGGTCATGATCTCTCCCCTTTCATTCGTGATGTTATTAATTTGCGTCCTTTCTGTATTCTTTTGAATTAGGCTGGCCAGTGGCTTATCGATCTTATTTATTCTTTCAAAGAACCAGCTTCTAGTTCTGTTGATCTGCTCTACTGTGCTCCTAGTTTCTAATTCATTGATCTCTGCTCTAATCTTGATCACTTGCCTTCTCATGCTTTGGGTTAGGCCTGTTCTTCTGTTCCCGCTCCATCTTTTGAGGTGAGAATATAAAAAATTCCTTTTAGATTTTTCTATTCTTTTGAGTGAGGCTTGGATGGCTATGTATTTTCGCCTTAGGACTGTCTTTGCAGTGCCCCATAGGTTTTGGACCGATGTGTTTTCATTCTCGTTGGTCTCCAAAAATTGCTTAAGCTGATTTTTAATTTCCTGGTTTACCCAATCATTCTTGAGCAGGATGGTTCTTAGTTTCCAAGTGTTTGAGTTTCTTCCAAATTTTTCCTTCATTGATTCCAGTTTCAAAGCATTGTGGTCTGAGAATATGTAGGGAATAATTTTAGTCTTTTGGTATCGGTCGAGACCTGTTTTGTGACCCAGTATATGGTCTGTTCTGGAGAACGTTCCATGTGCTTTAGAAAAGAATGAGTATTTTGTTGTTCTGTGGTGTAGTGTTCTGTATATATCTATGAGGTCCATCTAGCCTAGTATGTCATTCACAGCTCTTGTTTCATTGTTGAATTTCTGCTTAGGTGATCTGTCTATTGTTGATAGTGGAGTGTTGAGGTTCCCTACTGTTAACGTATTATTATCTGTATGTCTCTTTATTCTAGTTAAGAGTTGGTTTGTTTATCTAGCTGCTCCGCTGTTGGGGGCATAGATATTTATAATTGTTATATACACTTGTTGGATACATCCTTTAAGAATAATATAGTGCCCTTCTGTATCTCTAACTACAGTCTTGGATTGGTTTAAAATCCAATCTGTCTGATATGAGAATTGCTACCCCAGCTTTCTTTTGAGGTCCATTGGCAAGAAAAATGGTTTTCCATCTCTTCACTTTCAGTCTGGGTGTATCTTTAGGTTCAAGATGAGTCTCTTGTAGACAGCCAATGGATGGGTCATGTCTTATTATCCAGTCTGCAACCCTGTGGCGTTTTATGGGAACATTTAGGCCACTGATAGTGAGAGTGATTATTGAGAGATATGATTTTAATGATGTCTTGTTGCCTGTGAAGTCTTTGTTTCTATAGATTGTAAATTTCTGTTCTGTATCACTCTTGGGGTCTTTTTACTTTTATAGAACCCCCCTTAATATCTCATGTGGGGCTGGTTTGGTGCTTACGAATTCCTTCAGTTTCTGCCGATTCTGGAAGGTTCTTATCTCTCCATCAATTCTGAATGACAGCCTTGCTGGATAAAGGATCCTTGGTTGCATGTTCTTCTGGGATAGAGCTTTGAAAATACCCGGCCAACCCTTCCTATCTTGCCAGGTTTCTGTAGACAGGTCTGACGTTATTCTGATATTTTTACCTCTGTACATAAGGAATTTCTTTGCCCTGGCTGCTTTCAATACTGTATCCTTGGAGCTAATATTTGCGCTTTGCACTATGATGTGACGTGGTGTAGGTTTGCTGTGATTGACCTTGGGAGGGGTCCTTTCTGCCTCTTGGACATGAATGCTTGTTTCCTTTACCAGATTAGGGAAGTTCTCAGCTACAGTTTGTTCAAATATCTCTTCTAGACCTCTCTCTTTCTCCACCCCCTGGGGATTCCGATGATTCTAACATTAGAACATTTCATTGAGTCAGTAATCTCCTGTAATCTACATTCTTGAGAATGGATTTTTTTTGAGCCAAGTTTCTGTTTTAACTTTCTCTTCTACCATCCCATCCTCCAATTCACTACTTCGTTCTTCTGCCTCATTTACCCTGGCCATCAGCGTGTCTAGTTTAGACTGCATTTCATTCATAGCATTTTTAATTTCTGCCAGATTTGCTCACATTTCCGCCCTTAGAGATTCTATATTCTCGTTAATATTTTCATTAATATTTTTTTCAATTCTACACATCATCTTGACCATTGTTACTCTGAACTCCGTTTCTGACAATTTGGTTATATCCATATCCATCAGTTCTGTGACAGAGGCCACAGACTCATTATCTTTCTTTGCTGGGGGGGGATTTCTCCTCCTCATCATTCTGATGAGGGGGGTTGCAGGGATGTACAGAGCCCAAATTATTGACCAGGACAGGCAGTGTGTACTTGTTTTATAGGGACCTTAGGGATGTGGGCTTCTTGATTTTTCAGCCTGCCTTCTGGGGGAGGGACCTGCCCGCTGATACTCAGGGAACCCTGTTTGGGTAGAGTCGCCCTGTCTCCTACGAGGAGGGTTGGGGATGGGCACAATGTGAGCTGTTATTTCCCAGCTTTTTTCTCTGGTGGATTTCCCTTGCGGTTTTCTGTGACTCTTCTGAGAGTCAGAGCAGCAGTGGCCCTATCCTTGCCTCTGTCTCAGAACAGAGAGATTGCAGTCCGCTCTTCACTGAGCTCTCTTGGCCACTTTAACTCTGTTTCTGTCGGTGCTGCCAAAAACCCTGTATTGTCCCGGGTTGTGCACCCCACAGCCGCTCTCCCAGCCCTCACTTCCAGGGCCGGCAGGTCTCTGTCCTTTGTGGTTCTAACACCGCCAGCCACCCTCAGTTCCTGCCACACTCCCGAGCTCCCTGTTTCAGTGTGGTTCGTGCGGTCCGGAGCGTTGGTTTTCAGTCTGGTCGCACGGGCATTATCAGTTTCATGGTCTCAGTCTGCTTTCTTGTGAATGTTGGTCTGGGAGTCCGGCTCTCTCCCCACTGCAGGTAGCTACTGCTTCCCGGTGTCCGAGTGCGGCGACTCCCTCCCCCTTCCGTTTACCTTCCTGATATCTGCACGCAGATTCATGGCTCCCTGCTTTGTACCTCAATACTCAGCGCTGGAGATGTTCTTTTATAGAGATCCAGATGTATCTTCCTGCGTCTCGGGCTGATTCTGTGGGTGTTCAGGATGGTCTGGTACCTATCCAGCTCGACTCAGGGGACCAGTTGAAAAAGGGGTCCCCTACTCCTCCGCCATCTTTTCTCCCTATAATATCTAACCTCTTAATATTATTGAAATGTGTCTAAGATACTTTAAATTTTAGCATTATAACTCAATTATAAATATAAGCAGAAAAATTGATTTTTTTTTTTTTTGGTGTGTATTCCTTTTCTGATCACTATCAATAAAGTTTCCTGTTGACTTCCTGTTACATCGAGATGGAGTAGCCCCATTCTTTCTACGTTTCCTATTAGAATGGCTAAAATAAAAAGTGGTTATAACACCAAATGCTGTCAGTGATATGGAAAAACTGATACATTGCCCATAGGACTGTAAAATGTTATAGCCACTCTGGAAAAGTTTGGCGGTTTTTTATAAGACTAAACATACAATAACCAATCAACCTGGCAATTGCCCTTTGACATTTATCCCAGAGAATGAAAATTACATTCACATAAAACCCTGTGTACAATGTTCATAGCAGCTTTATTCGTTATAGTCCCAAACTAGAAACAACACAGATGCCCTTTAGTGGGTGAATGGATAAACTATGGTGCATCCATATCATGTAATACTAATTAGTAATAGAAAGTGTTGATACACAGAATAACTTGGGTGAATGGTGACGGAATTATGCTGAATACAAGAAGCCAATCCTGAAGTCTAAGATAGTATGATTCCAGGTATATATCAATCTTGAAATGACAAAATTACAAAAATGCAAAGCTGATTTGTTGCAAGAGTTTAACAGTTGGCGTAGGGAGATTGGCTATGATGTGGCTTTATAAAGGTAATGTAAGGTGTCCTCATGGTGATGGAATTGTTTTGTGTCTTGTAGGTATCAGAATCAACATTCTAGTTGTGATGTTTTGCAAAATGTTAACATTGAAGGAACTGGGTAAATTGTACAATGGCTCTCTATTGTTTATTACAACTCTGTGGATCTACTGTTACCTCAAAATAATAAATTTAGTTAAAAGAGTTTGTTGTTAAGTGTTTTTAAGCACATTACTGCTACTAGGGTTAGTAATATGTCAAGGAGGCACACAGAAGAAGCATTCCTGTTCCACACAAGTATTGGTTTTGTGGTTTTTTTCACATTTTGTCTTTTTCTTTTGGTTTCATCAAATATTCTAGGAAGTTATAATTCTATAATTAGTTCGAGGTTATATTTTTGAGTTTTCATTTGTGCTACAGTCATTTTCCATGTTTTTTATAACTTAACTAGTTCTTCTGTTTCTTCTTAAAACTTGGTTTTAATTAAAAGAATCTTAGGTTACACATGGAACTTTAGGCAGGATAATCTAAGACATTGCTTTCACTATCATTAGAATTTTATTTGTGACTTCGGCAGAATAACAAGCATGAAATCTCATTCTGCTAAATAAGTATATCAGTTGATTGTGTTTATATATTTTCTTTTTCTTTAACAGAAACTACTGCATCTAAGAGTACCAGTGAGCTTATAGATATAACATGGAGTTCCAGTGAAAGTGATCTGTCAGAAGAGGATAGAACACTTTTTAAACCACAGAGACATAATGGACACGGTTCTAGAATAGACAGGTTTTGTAACAGGAACAGGAATATTTTATGTCCGGAAGATGGGGCCAGTGAAGGTAAATTGAGAATTTGTTAAGAAATCCTCTTTCTGATATATATTGAGTTCAGTATTGGAAAAAACTTCATTCCTTTTCTGATAGTATTAGTGATGTAATGACTGTACTGAGTCCTTTCCTCTATGCTCAGCCGTTTAGAAACATTTTTTTCACTTATTATTTCTCACAAAAACTCTAAGAGATAAATATTACAAGTATTATTTTTACAGCTAACAAGTTAAGCGTGAACAGTAAAATTGGTTGGGATTCCACTTAGGGTCTCTACTGTATAATGCTATATTGCCCCTTGCTGACCTGTTTTTGGTAAATACTATGATCTTAAACGTGTGGTAGAAATATAACCTAAGTTTCTGTTCTGATGGCATTTTATATTGTATTGTGTTTTTGACAGTTTAAAGCAAGGTTTCCCAATCTTGTCACTAATGCATTTGGGGCCAGAAAATTCTTTGTTTAGGGGAGGAGGGTGTTTTCCTGTGCAGTATAGGGTGTTTAGCAGCATCTCTGGCCTCTGTTCACTAGTGACAGTAAGTAGCTCCGCCAGCCCCAGTTGGTTTTGTTTTTTTTTTTTTAAAGATTTTATTCATTTATTTGTTAGAGAGAGAGAGAGAGAATGTGTGCTCACCCTCAAGCCGGGGGAGGGCAGGCAGAGTAAGAAGCAGGCTCCCGACTGAGCAAGGAGCCTGATGTAGTACTCGATCCCAGGACCCTGGGTTCATGACCTCAGCCGAAGACAGACGCTTAACTGACTGAGCCACCCAGGCATCCCTCCCCCAGCCCCAGCTGTGACAGCTAAAAAATGTCTCCAGATGTTGTCAGATATCCACAGAAGGACAGAATCATCCCGAGTTGAGAACCACAGACTTAGAATTAGGAAGATCATGTCCTTTTACAATTTTTAGAATATATAACCCATCTAGAGTATTTAAAAAATCTTAATGCTTTCAAAATAAGCTTCATGTGAGTTGGTACTTGGTTAAGATTAAGTTTATACAAACAAACCCTGTGGAAGGTGATTATATACCTTTGGCCACTTTGTATGCCATCTTGGTAACTACCAATTGACATTCTAGTAATAAACAGGTGAGGTGGTATTTTAAGGTTATTCGTAAGCTCATAGGGCTTATTTTATTAATTCAGCCATTTTAATGAAATTCATTGTTAAGTAACTCTTGGTCTTTACACATCTAAGAACGCTTTGTTATTAAAAACTATGTTTTTTTTTATGGGTGGATAGTGTGCTATGTGCATTACATCTCATTAAAGCTGCTATTAAAAATTGTCTATGTCTTTCTCTATTAAAAGACATAGTAGTTTTCAAAATTCTAAGAGTATAAACGTTCTTTGAGCTCATTACTTTGAAATGAGTTAACGAATTGTTGACTTCTCTTAAGCAGGTTGACTATTAGGTAACAAGTAAATGATAATGACCCCTTGGCGTGTATCTAATCATGCATGTAACTGTTGTTCTTACTTTTCTCTTCTCGCTTCCTTTTCCCTCTCCTCCTCCCCTCACTCCTTTTTACCTTTAATTACTGTTTATCAGTTTCTTGTTTACCCCAGACACTTGGCTGGGTATTATGTATATTATTTCCTTTTATATCTATTACATCCTGTGAGCTGAGTACCCTCATTTTACAGAAGAAAATTGGGACTCAGAGTAGTCAAATCACTTGCCCAGAGTCACATGTTTAACAAGTGTTCTGATTACTATGTATAGTCAGGGATGTCTAACTTAAATGCTGTGTGCTTCAACAGTGTTCTGGTGCTTAACAGACTTGGCTTCTTATGAGACTTTCCAGGTGAGTTTTAAAAACAATATACCCAGACCTCCTTCCAGCTGTATTGGATTAGAGTCTCTGGGCCTTAACGCCCAGAATTGAGATTGAGAGGGAAGAGCCCTGAATTAAAATTGTCAAAATCTTTCTTCTTAAAAAAATTTCCCCCTCCATTTGTCTTTTACATAACTTTGAAAAAACTTCTCAGCTTTTTGGAGACTTAGTTTCTTTATCTATGAAATGCAAGTTTTAGTCTAACAGTAATTGTCTTACCTACTTCATAAAATTATTGTTTAGAATGTAAGGTCTTATTAGTTTGGGTTGTGGTATATCATTTTACAGCACTCAGCAACTGCAGTATAAGTGTTATTCATCGATGGGCTTCTCCAGGGTAGGGATAGTGTTCTATATTATCTCTTGTGTTTGTTTGTTTTGGTATTGTAAGTGTCTAGGATGGTGTAGTAGGACCTTAGTAGGCACTGATTTTACTGAACGAATGAGGAATGAATGCATTCCTCAGAACTCTGCGTTTCCCTTGGCTTTCTGCTGTGTTGCTTTCAGCAACCTGGAGAATTTCTTCATGCTTTCCATTGCCTGGCTTCCATGACTAAACGTGTTGTTACATGTGGTATTTCCCTTCCATTCCCTAATGGTGAGCGTGGCTCCTGCATTTAGTTTACTGCCATTACGTATCTGCTTCTCTCAGACCGGTCTGACCTCCAGTCTTTTGTAATTACTATAGTGGACCTTTATTTTCTGGAACAACAGTATTGGATAAAAGAAGACTCATATATTTGCTTTATTCCATACTTTTACCTCTAGCTTAAAATTTTCTTTTCTTTTTTGGTTTTTAATTTGATTCCCTTTCAGGTATTAAAGTTGGTAAGTTATTTTATTTTTAATATTACTTCTGTCTGGAAATAAGATTGTTGTTATTAGATCTCTGAAATAGGGCCAAGATATTTTACTAGCCCTCTAAGTTGCTGAAGTAGCTGTGAGGGAATACTTGGGCTTTGTACGGTTTATGTTATATGCTTCAGAGATACCTCAAAGATTAATATATCCTTAGTAACTACTTTTATTTCTTTAAAAATAGATTAAATTTGGTTATTTGATATATGAAAATAATTTAACTTCCAGATTAAATTTTGCAAAAGTAGCACCTATATAACAATGCTTATAAAGTAAACTAAAAACTTGGGGCGCCTGGGTGGCTCAGTCGTTAAGTGTCTGCCTTTGGCTCAGGGTGTGATCCCGGTGTTCTGGGATCGAGCCCCACATCAGGCTCCTCTGCTGGGAGCCTACTTCTTCCTCTCTCACTCCCCCCCCTTGTGTTCCCTCTCTCACTGGCTGTCTTTCTATGTCAAATAAATAAATAAAATCTTTAAAAAAAAAAACAACTAAATTTACTAGTTTTTTTACTGATGCAAAATCTATCAAAAAAGTTTTAGCTGAAAATCCTTTAAGAAGTCTGTTAATAGGAGACTGATTAACGGGGCGCCTGGGTGGCTCAGTCGTTGAGCATCTGCCTTCGGCTCAGGTCATGGTCCCTGGGGTCCTGGGATCGATCCCCCTGTCGGGTTCTCTGCTGGGCGGGAAGCCTGCTTATCCCTCTCCCACTCCCTCTGCTTGTGTTCCCTCTCCCACTGCCTCTTTCTGTGTCAGAGAAATAAATAAAATCTTAAAAAAAAAAAAGGACACTGATTAAATAAACTGTGGGTCAACTATGCAGTGGAATACTATGTTGTAGAAAAGAATGAGGATACTCCTGTTACTGATATGGAAAACCTCTGTTAAGTTAAAAAATTAAAAAAAACAAAGTATCAGAAAGGAGGAAAAAATTATAGCATATTTTATTTGCTCGAACATGCTGGAAGAACTCTAGAAAGATAAAAAAACAACTAATAAAAATAGTTACCTGAGAATTGGGGTAGGGGTGATAGGAGAAACAGGATGGCTAGAGGTAAGAGTAGGAATATAGTTTTGACAGTCTTTAATACATATTTTAAAAATTACTCAGCAATATGGATGTTTTTAACTACTGAGAATAAAGAAAATAGATTAAGAAACATTAAGGATATATAAAATTGTTTAAAATTATGTTTTTTAGATGAACTGCAGTTTATTGACTGGGAGATTGACAGTGACAGGGAAGATACTAGTGAGTATAATGAATTTGAAGACAGTGAGAGTGTTGTGGAAATATCAGACTGTGCTTCTTGTTCAAGCAATCATTCTTCGACTAGTGAAGAGAAGAGGCTCTCTGAGCTTGTGAAGGTAAGAACCAGTTGTCTCAAAATTTTTCCTTCTGGTTATAACATTTGTTAATCAGCCTTTTGGTGTTTTATTTTTAATTCCTTTTCCAGGGCAGTCACTTCTGACTCTTAGTGATTCTTTCATTTTTTACCTCCTTGTCTCTAAATAACATGCTTATAATGTACTTCTAAACATGGGTAACCATCTCCTAACCCACTCCCTCCACCTGCTACATATTGAACTTTTCCCATTCCTCCATTCTCCCAGGACACATGTATCATGGTTTGGTTAGATTAGTATTCAGCATTGCATAATACTCAGAACCAAGGCAAATATTAATTATGATTATTTTTTCCTTCACAACTTTTCATTTTCCTTGGAGTTAATTACTTTGGGTTTTTGTTTGCCTAACTTTATTTATTGTTAATAAAACTAAGTTTTTGCCATTGTTTAGCTCTCCTGTTAAGGTTTTCAGGCAAAGTAGGCATTCCAAGCAGTTTTGTCTTTCTGGAGAACTCATTCCCACAACCTCCTAGCTGCTCTAATTTGAACTCATACTCTCTGCTTTGTGGATGTAGCTGCCCTTAGGTCTCTCTTTAGCATCTTCCTGGTAACTCCCTTCACTTCTCTCCAATGTGGAGCAACTTCATCCTGGATTCCATGTCTTCCTCTTTCTTGGTTTTCACTCAGTGTGAGGAGTACATGTTCTAGTAGCTTTCAAGAGAGGATTTATGGAAGATAAATGACATGTCAGAAGATGTATTTATCAAACTTTGATAAGTGGATGGCAATTTATATAGAATTTTAGGTTGGAAATTATTTTTCTTGAGAATTTTGAAGGCATTATTTCATTGTCTTCTAGTTCCAGAGTTGCTGTCAAGAAGCGTGAAGCTATTCTCATTCTTGATTTTTAAAAAGATTTATTTATTTGAGAGAGGTGTGGGGAGGGGCAGGAGAGGGAGAGAGAGAATTCCAAGCAGACTCTATGCTGAGCATGGAGCTCAATCCCAGGAACTTGACATTATGACCTGAGTTGAAATCAAGAGTCAGCTGTTCAACTGTCTGAACCACCTAGGCTCCCCTCTCATTCTTGGTTTTTAAATATTTTCTCTTTATCACTTCTTTTAAGCAGTGTGATTGTGATATGCCTACATGTGGTTTTCTGCTTGGAGTTTATCAAGCTTTTTGAGTATGTGGTGAATTGGCTCCAAGCCCACGCCGAGGTTTGGTAATTCACTAGGAGGACTCTCAGAATTTAGTGTACAGTCATACTCAGGGCTATGATATATTATAGTGAAACAATACAGAGCAAAATCAATCTTTCAAGAGTCCTGTTCAAGTGGAGTCACACGGGATATGCTTAATTGCTTTAGCAATGAGTTTTGACAACGTCTGTAAAATGTTGCCTGCCAGGGGACCTCATTGGTGACACAGTGCCCAGAGTTTTTATTGGGGGCTGGTAAAGTAGGGACTTTCTCTGCCTTGCATGTACTAGAATTTCAATTTCAAGAAGGAAAACGGGTATTCAGCCTAAGCCGTATTGTTTAAGCAGAGGGAGCCACTCTTATCGTTAGGGAACGATGGTAATTGTCCTGATGTCTGAATAACAAGAGGTAGGCAAAGACCAACATTACAGGCAGGCCTTTCTAAGGATACCCATCTTAGGTCAGCTTTGTTAACTCTCTTCTTCACATAATGGGTTTAAAGTTTTCATCACGTTTGGGGTGCCTGGGTGGTGTAGTCGTTGAGCGTCTGCCTTCGGCTCAGGGCGTGATCCCAGTGTTCTGGGATCGAGCCCCACATCGGACTCCTCAGCTAGGAGCCTGCTTCTTCCTCTCCCACTCCCCCTACTTGTGTTCCCTCTCTCGCTGGCTGTCTCTGTCAAATAAATAAATGAAATCTTTAAAAAAAAAAAAGTTTTCATCACGTTTGGAAAGGTTTTTGCCTTCAACGTTTTTTTTCCTGACTTCCCTTTTCCTTTGCTTTAGGACTACAATTATAGGTATATAGGTATATAGGTATATTAATGAGGCTGCTTCATGTTGTATCATGGGATCATTGATGCTGTGTTCACCACCCCCCTTTCATTTTTAATGGTTTCTATTGCTATATTTTCCAAGTTTAATATCTTTTTTCTCTTAGCATCTAATCTGCTGTTAATACTATCCAATGTATTTGTCATCTCTTAAAGTTTGGTATGAATCTTTTTATATTATCTTTCTTAACCTCATCATATTTTTTTCTGTTTTGAAAATATAGAGTATAATTATAATAGTTGTTTTCGTGGCTTTTTCTGTAAATCTACCATTTGTGTTATTTCTGTGTCTATTTCTATTGATTAATATTTTTCTTCATTGTAGGTTGTATTTTTCTGCTTCTCTGCATGCCTGAAAATGTTTGAGTGTATACTGGACATTGTGAATTTTATGTTGTTGGGTGCTGGATTTTTAAAAATTTCTTTAAATATTTTGGGGGCAGTTATTTGGAAACAGTTTCATCCTTTGGGTGTTGCTTTATGATTTATTAGATGGGTCTGGAGAAGTGTTCAGTATTCTGTCCCATTATCTTTTTGAGTATTCTAGTAATGCTCTTACTTTTCCAGTGTGCCTGACAAGAGTAGCTGCCGTGTCCTGACCCTGTGTGAGCACTGGGCATTGTTCTCCAGATGATTCTTTCCCTCATATACTGACCACACGTATTGATCAGAACTCTGCTGAATACTTGAGGGGGGGGATTGCTGTAGTTTTCTGTGTAGCTCTGGTTTTTCTGTTATTCCATCCTATGAACTCTAGCTACTTTTGTGGACTCTCAGTTCTCTCTCTTCCCAGGGACTCCACCTCACTTCCCCTTTTCTACTGTGTGGTTTGGAAATTCTCTTATGAAAGTAAGCTAGGGCAATCGTAGAGCTCAATTTTTATTTCCTGAGTTTCAGGGATTAGTGTTCTTGCCTAATGTTCAGTGTCTTGAAAACCATTGTTTCATGTATTTTGTCTGGGTTATTCCCTTCCTTCCTTCCCTCCCTCCTACCTTTCCCTTCCTTTCCCTTTCCTTCCCTACCCCTCCCTTCCCCTCCCTTCCCTTCCTTTCCCTTCCCCTCCCTTCCCCCCATCTCTCCTTCATTCCTTCCTTCCTCTTCCTTTCTCTCTTTTGTTTGTTTGTTTTGGTGTTTTAAGTGGGAGAACAAATCCATTTGCTGTTATTCCATCTTGGCCACCTTCCTGATCTTTCATGCAATCCAGCACATGATAAGCTGCTTATCATCATTAGTTGTCAGGGAGCTGCAGATCCACACCATGATGAGACACCACTTTATACTCATTAGGGTGGTTATTATCCATAAATGGAAAAAAAAAGTTGAGAAATTGGAAACCTTGTACATTGCTGGTGTGAATGTAAAATGCTACAGCCACTATGGGAAAGTTTGGTGGTTTCTCAAAAAGTAAAATGGAATTACCACATAATCCAGCAATTCTACTTCTGGATATATACTGAAAAGAGTTGAAAGCAACGACTCAAACATTTTTGTACATCAGTATTCATAGCATCATTATTCACAATGGCTGGATGGTGGAAACAACCCAAATGTCCATCAACAGATGAAAGAATAAACAAAATGTTGTATATATGTACAGTGGATTATTACTCAGCCTTAAAAAGGAGTGACAATTCTGGGGTGCCTAGGTGGCTCAGTTAGTTAAGTGTCCGATCTTGATTTTGGCTCAGGTCATGATCTCAGGGTTGTGAGATCAAGCCCCACATTGGTCTCTGAGTAGTGGATGTGGAACCTATTTAAGATTCTCTCTCTCCCTCTGCCCCTCCCCCTTCCTTCTCTCTCTCAAAGAAAAAACAGGAATGAAATTCTAATACATGCTACAATATGGATGAATCTTGAAAACCTTATTGTAGATCAAATAAGCCAGACACAAAAGAAGTGCTGAATGATTCAATTAATATGCAGTACCTATAATAGGCAAGTTCATAGAAACAGAAAGTAGAACAGAGGTTACCAGGGGCTAAAGAGTAAGGGGAGTTATTTTTAAATGTGTACAGAGTTTCTGATTGGGATAATGAAAAGGTTCTAGAAATGTTAGTGGTGGTGGTTATAAACATTATAAGTGTACTTAATGCTACTAAGGTGTCCACCTAAAAGTGGTTAATATGGTAAATTTTTTGCTATGTATATTTCACCACAATAAAAAATGAAAAATATATCTTTATTTTAAAATATTTTTCTGCCATTAAATTTTATGTTTTTGAGGAGTTTTTATTGTTGATATGGTAAAAATGTTTATAGAGAGAATGCCAAATGATAAAGCAAAAGACTAGCTGTACATGCAATAAAATCTTAACTCTAGGATCCCAAAGGACCATTGAAAATCCCAAGACTACTACCAAAACCCTTGGAATAAATCATATCTAATCAGACCAGGAAGTGTTGTGCCATGACCTAAAAGTTTTTCTTGACCTTTCAATATAGGGACTAGACTAGTAACCCTTCATTTCTATGAACTCCTTTAGTGTGAAAGAAAAACTTCATTAATAGCATGGTCTTTAATACATATCACATTATACTAAAAATATGCTTCTTAGAAATTTTTTTTTAAGATTATTTATTTGTCAGAGAGAGACAGAGCGAGTGAGCGCACAAGCAGGCAGAGGGGCAGGCAGAGGGAGAGGGAGAAGTAGGTTCCCCACTAAGCAGAGAGCCTGACATGGGGCTTGATCCCAGGACCCTGGGAAGGCAGATGCTTAACCGACTGAGCCACCCAGGCATCCCTTAAAAATTTTTTTTTTTAAGATTCTATTCATTTATTTAACAGAGCACAAGCAGAGGGAGAGGGAGAAGCAGGCTCCTCACTAGGCAAGGAGAAGCCATTACAGGGCCTGATTCCAGGACCCTGGGATCATGACCTGAGCCGAAGGCAGGCACTTAACCGCCTGAGCCACCCAGGTGTCCCCAAATTTTTTCTTAATGTTAATTGTGGTGGTGATTTCAGTGGCTGAAATATGTTACTTTGTATGTTTGGCTTTTTAAAGCACCTCTTTTCTGTTGAGAAAGATGGGATTTTTGTGCATACCTTCATATCATAGGCTACCTGTTTTTATAATTTTAGAGTTTTATCTGATATTCATGAGCAGGTTCTGTACTGATAAGAATGCATTTAATAAAATTAGTTTATAAATTCCTTTTTCTTATTTTGAAAAGAAAGAATGGTGGATTTGTTATCATAGAGTATTGCCATCACTAAATAAAAAAATTAGTATTTTACTCTTGTCAGAAACTTTTTTTTTATTAGAAAATAAGATTATTAGAACTTTTAATTTTTTTCTTGGCTTTTTTTGAGAGAAATATTCTGTGAACTGAGGATACGTTCATCCTTTGAAAGCTGCTGTAAATTACCACAACTATGAGAAAGACTAATGCTGCGTAGATGAAGGTGCTGGGTGATTAGCTGCGTTCACTACCTGAGAAAGTCTTGCACTTAGGTTTTGTAGTGCTTGCAGTTCAGTTCATACCTTGTTAAAATTATAAATTACAGCAGGACACAGACTTTTCAGGGAAGCTCTTGAATAATAAAATATGTAGTTATAAGAAGTAAATGATAAGCATCCATAGTTCTCTAAAATGTAAATAGCATATCTCTGGGTAGTAGAATTACTGGAGAAATTTATTTTCTTCTTTGTTGTATTTATTTAACAATTTAAATAAAAAACCAAGAAAAATATAGCAGTCAGTGGCTTTTTCCTTAAAGACAAAACAGAGAAACAGATCACATATATTAAACATATATATTGGGTCTTATACTAGTTGCTTTATGTACGTGTAATAGTCTGTTTGAGATGCTTTAACAAAAATACCATAGGTAGGGTGGCTTAAACAACAGAAATTTATTTCTCAACAGTTTTGGAGGCTGGGAAGTTCCATGATCTAGGTGCTGGCATATACGGTGTCTATTGAGGGCCCACTCCCTGGTTCACTGAAGACTGTCTTCTTACTGTGTCCTCACATGTTGGAAGGGATAAGGGATCTCTGGGGCCTTTTTATAAAGGCCCTAATCCCATTCATGAGGGCCCCACCCAAAGGCCCTGCCTCTAAATGCCATCACTTAAGGGATTAGGTTTCAACATAAAATTAGGTTTCAACATTTAGTTTATAGCATTACATTTTCCATTTGAGCCTTAAAACAATCTTGTGAAGTAGAAGTGGTCATGCCCAATTTTCAGATAAGGAAACTGTTAGAAAAGATAATGTCTCTGAAAACAAGTTACTTATGTAGTAAGGCATCTGTGATTGAAATCTTGCTGTAGAAATATTCAGGTGTTGGTTGAATGCCTCCGAATCTACAGTGATTGTTTTCTTATGTTGGAAGAAGCATGCAAATGGGCAGAACTTTGAAAGATATGGTCATAGAAAAGAGAAGACCTTGGCTTGCTTTGTATTTAAAAATTCAAGACTTCTTCCATGTAGATTGTCATGAAGTATGCCTGTTTTTCTTAATAAACTTGTACATTAAAGTGTAACATACTACCTTGTCATTTGAAATGCATGAATTGAATCCATTGACTCAAAAATGAATTTCTCTAAATAGACATTGAGAAGCAATCCTACAATATAACAAAAATCCTTTTGGATTTGTGGTCTGTGTTATCACAGTGGTATTCTCTATGGCCTTAACTACTGTGTCCTTTTCTTCCATTCTCTTTCTCATATGGGAACAGAGATTCAGTTATTTTCTTTATTTTCTTCTCAAGCAACATTTTCTTCCAAGTGCTGATAACTGTTAAATCTTTCTATAACCCAGTTGCTGTCCTGAATTCCATGTGTGTTTCTACCTGCCTAATGACATCTTTGCGTGAATATCCTAAATTACTGTAAGTCAAAGGGGTCCCAGGCCATATCCTTTCTTTTCTTTTTGACGCAAGCTCATCCTCTTTGTGTGTGTTTGGTCTTAGTTAATAACTTTCCTTTTTCACTGCCTGAATCTATTTCATTAGTGGGTCATGCAGATTTGACCTCTAAACTAACATCCTCACAACTTCTGCCCTAAATTGGGCCCTTTCACCTATTCTCTGTATTGTTTCAGCATTATAATTAATTTCTTAGCTTATATCTTTTTAGTAGATTTATCTTAATAAAAATTGTGACTTTATTACTCACTTACTGAAATACTTTTTGATGGTTGCTCATTGCTCGAAAGTCAAGGTCCATATAACTTAACCTTCACAGTTTAGCCGCAGGTCCCTCAAGTGAATGAGGCAGAGCATACACTGTATGTTTTTATTTATATAAAATCCTTAAAAATACAAATGATTCTGTAATGACAGGAAGCAGATCAGTGGTTGATTGGGGCTGAGGGTAGATGGGGGAAGGAAAGTGGGAAATGAGGAAAGTGGGGCTGATGGAAATATTGATTATTTTGATTGTGGTAATAGTTTCAAAGGAATATACACATGTCAAAACTTGTCAAATTGAATATGTCCAGTATGTGTAGTGTAGTATGCATAAGTTATATACTTCCGTAAAACTGATAAGTTTTTTTAAGTGCAAGAAAGATGTAGTTCCATGTGCTTATGATATAATTTTCAAAATACCTTTTTAAATGACAAAACAGGATATAGAATAATTGTATAGAAAAATGGAAAGAGTTTGGGGGTTAAGATGGCAGAGGATTATTAAGGGGACCCTAAGTTTGTCTCGTCTCTTGAATATAACTCGATAGTTATCAAACCATTCTGAACACCTGGGAAATCGATCGGAGGTCTGAGAGAACAAAAACTTCAATTCTACAAGTAGGAAAGTGACCACCTTTTGTAAAGTAGGAGGTGCGGAGACTTGACTCCTGTGTGATATAGCTGTGGATATGATGGCGGCAGGGAGAGAGCCAATTTATGAAAGCTACCGCAAAAGTATTATAAGCAGCAGAGCGCAAAATTGGAACTTTTAGAAGTTGGCTACAGTGGGGGAATGTGCCTTGCTTAAAGGTGCTCAGGTGGCAAAGTGTGTATGGAATCCCAGCTGTGATACCGTGGTCTGAAGATCCTCGGGTTGTAAGTAGAATGGGTGCTGCACTGTTCTCAGGGATAGGAACGTGGAAGCTGGCTGAGAACACTGAGTCTAGGTGCTAGCTTTCTTATCTGTATTGCAGTAAACCGTGAACTGCTGTGTGGTCGTTCGATTGCTTTTCCTAGGATGGGGCTGCAGAAGCGTGTCAAGACCCTCCCTGGGGAATCAGTGCAGGTCTGTGCTACAGGAGTCCCTAAAATTTGGAGTTTTGCAACTCAGGTGCATGTCTGAGATAAAAAAGCTTGGACACAGGGTAAACACAGGATTCTGATGCTAACTGGGGAGACAAGAGTGATTGATCGCTCTTCAGTGAGGGTTCCCTGAAAGCTGTGGGATACGAATTTTCAGTTCCAGGGCTAGAGAGTGGGGTGCCACCATATTCTTCCCACATGACCTTAAGCACTGAAAGCCTTCAGGGAGCAAAACAGGGCCACCTAGTGGAGTCCAGAGCTGCTTACACCAAGCCCTGCCCCACCCCCACCCACTGCCCCAGGGCAAGTCCACCTGAGAATCAGCACAACAAGCCCCTCCCCAAGAAGACCAGTACAAACAACTTGCTTGCGCTAATTTTACTGATCATAGAGGGCTGCAAAGCTTCAGCTCTAAGGGAAAATTAGAGTATCTAGCCTCCTTTGGACTTTTATTTTTTACTTCTTTTTTTTTTCATTTATTTTCTTATTTTTTGCATTTCTTTTTTAGAAGTTTAAATTTTTATATGTATACTTTATATTTTTTGTTTACTTTCATTGCATTTTATTTTTATATTTTTTCTCACTTTGGGATCTAGATTCTTTTATTTATTTTTTTTTAAGATTTATTTATTTATTTGAGAGAGGAAGCACAAGTGGGGGGAGGGACAGAGAGAGAAGGAGAAGCAGAGTCCCTGTTGAGCAGGAAGCCAGACACGGCGCTGAGATCATGAACTGAGCTGAAGGCAGAGGTTTAACTGACCGAGCCACCCCAGCTCCCTGTCTTCCTTTCTTTTCTGGACAAAATGATTAGATGGGGAAATTCATCCCAGAAGAAAGAATAGCAGGTAGTTCTCACACCCATGGATTTAATCAATATAGCTAACTAGAATTTAAAATAACGATTATAAGGATACTAGCTGGGCTTGAATAAAGCATAGAAAACACTAGAGAATCCTTTACTGCAGAGATAAAAGACCTAAAATCTAGTCAGGCCAAAATTAAAAATGCTATAATCAAGATGCAGTTCCAAGTGGAGGCCATAAAAATGAGGATGGACAAATCATTGGAGTGAATTAGTGATACAGAAGATAAAATGATGGAAAATGAGGAAGCTGAAAAAAAGAAGGAAACAGGTAATGGATCACAAATAGACTTAAGGAAATCAGTGACTTATTAAACTGTTATAACATTCATATCACAGGAGTTCCAGAAGATGTAGGGAGAAAAAAAGGGGCAGTTTATTCAAACAAATTATAGCTGAAAACATCCCTAACCTGGGGAAAGACACAGACATCAAAATCCAGAAAGCACAAAGAAATCCCATTAAGTTCAAAAAGAGCCAACCATCACCAAGGCATATCATAGTCAGATTCACAAAATAGACAGGGAAAGAGTCCTGAAAGCAGCAAGATTAAAAAAGTCCTTAACCTATAAGGGAAGACAGATCAGATTCACAGCAGATCTGTCCACTGAAACCTTGCAGGCCAGAAAGGAGTTGAAGGAAATATTCAATGTAATGAGTTGTAATTATTCAATATGATGCTTTGGAATTATTCAGTGTGATGAGTTGGAATTATTATTCCCGCATTCAATGTAATGAGTTGCAGTTATTTATCCAGCAAGTCTGTCATTTAGAATAGAAAGAGAGATAAAGAGTTTCCTAGACAAAATAAATAATAAATAAATAAATAAATAAATAAAATAGAATAAAATAAAATAAAAGAGATTGTGACCACTAAAACAGCCCTGCAAAAAATACTAAGGGGACCCTATGAGTCCCCTTAGGAAAAAAAATGCCAAAGGAACAAAGACTAGAAAGGACCAGAGAACATCATGAGAATCACCAATTCTGCAGATAACATAGTCGTGCTGAATTCATATCTCAAGTAGTCACTTTGAATGTATATGGACTAAATGCTCCGATGAAAAGACACAGGGTATTAGATTGGATTAAAAAACAAGATCCATCTATATGCTGCCTATGAGAGACTCATTTTAGACCTAAAGAACCTGCAGATTGAAAGGGGAGGGATAACCACCTATCATGCCAAAGGATGTCAAAAGAAAGCCAGAATAGCCATACTGATATCAAACTAGATTTCAAAACAAAGACTGTAACAAGAGCTGAAGGGCATTATATCATAATTAAGGGATCTATCCGTCAAGAAGGTCTAACAAATGTAAATATTCACGCTCCCAACTTGGGAGCACCCAAATATATAAATCAATTAATTATAAACTCATGGATAATAAAACATTAATAGTAGGGAACTTCAACACCCCACTTACAGCAGTAGACATCATCTAAGCAGAAGATCAACAAGGAAACAAGGGCTTTGAATGACACACTGGACCAGATGCACTCAACAGATATATTTAGAGCATTTCATCCTGAAGCATCAGAATATACATTCTTTTTGAGTGCATACAGAACATTCTCCTGAATAGATCACATACTGGGTCACAAATCAGCCCTCAACAAGTATAAAAAGATTGAGATCATACCATGCATATTTTCAAACTATAATGCTATGAAACTTGAAGTGAGCTATAAGGAAAAATTTGGAAAGACCACAAATACATGGAAGTTAAAGAGCGTCCCACTAAAGAATGAATGGGCTAACTGGGAAATTAAAGAAGAAATAAAAAAGTGCATGGAAACAAATGAAAGAAAACACAACGGTCCAAAACCTTTGGGATGCAGCAAAGGCAGTTTAAAGTTACAATACAGTCCCACCTCAAAAGCAAGGAAAGTCTTAAATACACAACCTAACCTTACACCTAAAGGAGTTAGAAAAGGAACAGCAAATGAAGCCTAAAGTTAGCAGAAGAAGGGAAATAATAAAGATTAGAGTGGAAATAAACGATATAGAAACAAAAAGAGAAAAAACAGTAGTACAGATTAACGAAACTAAGAGCCGGTCCTTGAAAGAATTTATAAAATTGATAAACCCCTAGCTAGACTTATCAAAAAAGAGAGAGGGAGAGAGAGAAAGGACCCAAATAGATAAAATCTTGAATGAAAGAAGAGACATTATCACCACAGAAATACAAACAGTTATAAGAGAATACTATGAAAAATTATGTGCCAACAAACTGGGCAACCTGGAAGAAATGAACAAATTTTTAGAAACCTACAAACTACCAAACTGAAACAGGAAGAAATAGAAAATTTAAACAGCCCCATAGCCAGCAAAGAAATTGAATCAGTAATCAAATCTCTCAACAAATAAAAGTCCAGGGTCGGATGGATTCCCAGGGAAATTCCACCAGACAGAAGAGTTAATACCTATTCTCCTCAAACTGTTCCAAAAAATGGAAATGGAAGGAAAGCTTCCAAACTCATTCTGTGAAGCCAGCATTACCTTGCCCCCAAAACCAGACAAATACCCCACTAAAAAGGAGGATTACAGGCCAATATCTCTGATGAACATAAATGTAAAAATTCTCAATAAAATACTAGCAAATAGAATTCAACAGTACATTAAAAGAATTATTCACCAAGATCAAGTGTGATTTATTCCTGGGCTGCAGGAGTGGTTCAACATTTGCAAATCCATCAACATGGTATACCACATTATTAAAAGAAAGGATAAAAACCATATGGTCCTGTCAATAGATGTAGAAAAAGCATTTGACAAAGTACAGCATCCTTTCTTGATAAAAACTCTCAACAAAATCGGGATTGATGGAACATACCTTAACATCATAAAGGCCATATATGAAAGACCCACAGCTTATATCATCCTCAGTGGGGAAAAACTGAAAGCCTTTACCCTATGGTCAGGAACAAAACAAGGATGTCCACTCTCAACATTACTATTTAACATAGTACTGTAAGTCAGCCTCAGGAATCCGGGAACAAAAAGAAAAGGCATCTAAGTTGGTAAGGAAGAAGTCAAACTTTCACTATTTGTAGATGACATGATACTCTGTAGAAAACCTGAAAGACTCCATCAAAAAATTGTTAGAACTGATAGAGGAATTCAGCAAAGTCACAGGATATAAAATGAATGTGCAGAAATCTGTTGTATTGCTATACACCAATAACGGAGCAGCCAGAAAAACAAATCAAGGAATTGATCCCATTTGCTTTTGCACCAAAACAATAAGATACTTAGGAATAAACCTAACTAGAGAGGTAAAAGATCTGTACTCTGAAAACTACAGAAGACTTATGAAAGAAATTGAAGAGGACACAAAGAAATGGATAAATATTCCATGCTCATGGATTGGAGGAACATTTCTATACTACCCAAAGCAATCTACACATTTAATGCAATCACTATCAAAATACCACCAGCTTTTTCACAGAGCTACAACAAACAATCCTAAAATTTGTTTGGGGCTACAAAAGATCATGAATAGCCAAAGCAGTTGTGAAAAGGAAAAACAAAACTGGAGGCATCATGATTCCAAATTTTCAACTGTATTAGAAAGCTGTAGTCATCAAGGCAGCATGGTACTGACATAAAAACAGACACATAGATCAGTGGAACAGAATAGAGAACCCAGAAATGGATCCACAACTATATGGTCAATTACTCTTAAAGCAGGAAAGGAAATCCCATGGAAAAAAGACAGTTTCTTCAACAAATGATATTGGGAAAATTGGACAGCCATGTGCAGAAGAATGAAACTGGACCACTTTTTTACACCATACAGAAAAATAAATTCAAAATAGATGCAAGATCTAATTGTGAAACGGGAAACCATCAAAATCCTAGAGGAGAACACAGGCAGCAATCTCTTTGATGTCAGCCACAGCAACTTCTCATTAGACATCTAGCCAGAAGCAAGAGAAACAAAAGCAAAAATGAAGTATTAGGATTTTTCATGATAAAAAGCTTCTGCACAGCAAAGGAAACAACCCACAAAACTAGAAGACAGTCCATAGAATGGGAGAAGGTATTTGCAAACAACATATCTGATGACGAAAGGGTTAGTGTCCAAATCTGTAGCGAACTTTCCAAACTCAACACCCAGAAAACAAATAATCCAGTTAAGAAATGGACAGAAGACATGAATAGACACATTTCCAAAGAAGACATCCAGATGGCTAACAGACAAATGAAAAGATTTTCAACATCACTCATCATCAGGAAAATACAAATCAAAACCATGATGAGATACCACCTTACACCTGTCAGAATGGCTAAAATTAACAACACAAGAAGCAACAGGTGTTGGTGACGCTGTGGAGAAAAGGGAACCCTATTGCATTGTTGATGGAAATGCAAACTGGTGCAGCCACTCTGGAGAACGGTATGGAGGTTTGTCAAAAAGTTAAAAATAAAACTACCCTATGGTCCAGCAGTTCCATTCCTAGGACCCTATACCCAAAGGATACAGAAATACAGATTTAAAGGTGTACATGCACCCCAATGTTTATAGCAGTATTATCGGCAATGGTCAAACCATGGAGAGAGCCCAAATGTCCATCAACTGATGAATGGATGAAGAAGATGTGGTATGTATACACAATGGAATATTATTCAGCCCTCAAAAAGAATGAAATCTTGCCTTTTGCAATGATGTGGATGGAGTTAGAGTACATTATGCTAAGTAAAATAAATCAGAGAAAGACAATACCATATGATCTCACTGATATGTGGCATTTAAGAAAGAAAACATGAACGTATGAGAAGGGGGAAAAGCAAAAAGAGAGGGAAACAAGTCATAAGTGACTCTTAATGATAGAGAACAAACTGAGGGTTGCTAGAAGGAGGAGGGTGGGGAATCAGCTAGATGGGTGATGGGTATTAAAGTGAGCATTTGTGTGATGAGCACTGGGTGTTGTACATGAGTGATGAATCACTGAACCTCTACTCCAGAAACCAATATTGCACTGTATGTTAACTAAGAAAATTTAAATTCAAAAAATTTGAAAGAATATGTGTTTTTATGGACTATCTTTAGAGTGGTAGGAAGCTATTTTTATTGACTAACCTTGTATGCTATTTTGAATTTTAAACCAAGTACATTTATTGCTTGAATTAAAAAATGTTTATTAAAAGGACATTCTGTAGTAGTATCCAGAATATATTGAGAACTTCAACAAACCAGTAAGGAAAAGACATAGCCCAAACGAAAATCAGATCATGAGTAGGAAAGGGAAACCTAAGCATGTGAAAAGATGCTCAGTCTCACTAGTAGTACAGGAACTGTAAATTAAAAATGAAATACTACATATTACAGAGATTACTTAAACACTGTTTAAGGAAGGTGATGGTGCCCAATGTCGGGAATGTGTATCAATAGGAATAGTTGCTGTTGAATGTAAATTGCTTTAGTTATTTTGTAATTTGGCAAGTTCTAATGAAGCTGAAGTTATTTATAATTTATGATCCTGCAGTTGTGCTCTTAGATAAATATCCTTGAGTTTTTCAAACTGGCTTATGACCCATTAGTGGGTAATTGATTCAGTGAGTTTTAAAAATAAAGTGGGATAAAAGACATTAGAATGTATGAGTTAGTAACAGTATTTTCATGCAATTTTATATTGAGTTGTATTTATTAGTATATGTGTGTTGAATTACAATATGTAATGTACTTTTTACTGTTCTTAAGCAAAAATGTTTGAAAGCCACTGGTCAGAGGAATTTTCACACATGCCTAGAGGAATATATATACATGACTATTCATTGTAGCATTGTTTAGAAGAGAAAAAACTTCTGAAAGTAAGCTAATTTTATATGAACACAGGCAAATTCTTTTGTATATAGTAGAGAGCTATATTACCATCATGAATAATATTGAGGAAGTAAGCCAGTTTGCCAAAGGATGTGTACAGTTTGATACTGCATTATGTGAAGTATATAATCATGCAAAACAGTAGTACACATTGATAATCAACAATCTTGGAGGAGAGGAAGTTTTTCTCCAGACACATTTTTTAAGTTGCTGCAATAATGTCACTTTGCATCATCATTCCCTGCAGTGCAGCTGTGGAAATGTGTACTCAGATCTTCCATTGCAAGGAACACAGTTGATTGATGGCCCCAACTGCCATCGTTCAGGATCCTTCATTTCGTTTGTACTAGGGCCATGTTACTGATGGGTTGCACTGCAGTCTGAGACTTTTCCTACGCAGCTCCTTTTCCTCCTTCTCCTCCTTTCATAGTTTTCAGACCTGCACTGTGGTCTTAAATCTCCCCTTGACTCCTACTTTCTCCCCTTTATCCTTTGCAGGTGCTTCCTTCAGTGAATCTTTTCTATAGCTGGTGGTGTTTTGGCATCTGCCCTCAGGAGACTCATACCTGCATGCTCTGCCCAGCATCTTGCAGTCACACTAGCACTTCCTTCCTAATACTTAGAGTAATACCTTAACTTTTCTCTTTTGTGTATTCAGCATTTCAGGTAGGTTGAGAAAAGTAAAATATGTGATGTGTGGTTTTTGTGGACTTGTCTATCTATATTCACAGTTTATTATTTGTCTTTGAATTTGCATAGAAGCATGCCCTGAGAACATCTAGTGCTGAGCAAGTGAGCCTGGGATGGCGGATAGCAGCCAGTCAAGGGATCATTAATTATTGTGGGCACCTGTAACTTAGCACTGCTGTAAAACTCTGGGAGCCTCAGAATTATCCCATCAGAGGGACAGGGAAGGGGCAAGTAAGCTGGGTTATTTATATGTAGATCCCTTCGTTCATTGGTTCATTGGTTATCGGCTGGCCCTCTGTGGAATTTGGGCGATGGAGTATTTCCTAATTCTTAGAGACTACTGCACAGGTGGGGAAAAATGGCTTCTGTCAGCAAGAGAAATCCCTGAGGCAAAGAAATGAAATTGCTGGAAATTGGAGATAGGGCCAGCATCACTGAATATAGGGAAGGAGATGTGAGTAGGGTGTCAGCAGTGTTTGTTATAATGTTTAAATGAGCCATGTGTATTGAATAAAATGGAAGGGGGGAAGGTTTATACTATAATTAGGAATTTTGTAAGTATAACTTAGCTCTCCAGAAGCAAACTCTCCCTATCCTTTTACTACTGAATAATTATTAATATTTTACGAACAATGCACTATTTGTCTCTCATTGATGAATCTTTGTAGAAATAGAACGTGTATGGTGTATGGATACTTACTCGTTGGGAGAACCATGCTTTCACTCAGTGGGAAACATTGATTATAATTTAGGTCTGTTATGAATCCCTTGCCCAGGCTGACATGAGTGATATTGTTGATTTAGGAAACAGTCTTGCCTGTGAGAATAATTTTGCCAGTTCTCTGGAGCAGGGGTAGTGCTTATGTAAAGGCAACTGAACTTGTAATAACAGCACATGTTAACATTATGAATTCTTCCTTGTGGGGCATTCTTCTGAGTGCTGTGCTATGTACATTAGCTTAATTAAATGTCATAATAGCTCTTGTGAAATGGAAACTATTGTTATCATCCCTAATTTTCAGAGGATTCTAAGGCACAGAGAGATTAAGTAATTTTTCTTTGGTTATAAAGTAGTATGTGACAGAGCCAGGATTCTAACTCAGGCTCTCTAGTTTCTGAGCTGTGGTCCTGGTCATTTTGTTATAGTGTCAATAATAGTAATAGCAATGATAACATTAATAACACGATAACCCTGTGTTTTTACTGTATGTCAGGCACTTTATTAAAGTGCTGATCATGTCAACTAGATGTTATTACTAACTCCATTTTATAGATGAGGGAATGGAGATATAGCTAATAAGTGGCAGAATGAGATTCTAAATCATGGAATCTGATCCCAAATCTTCTTAATTACTTAGGTTGTATTCCTTGGAGTATAACAGTTTAACAACATGTTCAACTACTTGGAAGAAAAGCGTGATAGAAATCAAAGAGACTAGCAATAACTTCTCTTTGTAATGTTGTCTTTTAGCACTTTTAACAAATATAGTTGATTATTGATGTTACTTTCTGTATTGGGTAGTATGCTGTCTGGGTTTTCACAATTTATGTGTCTTCCAAGAACCATTCCTGTAGAGGGCAGCAAAGTCACAGCAGTGATTTCTCTTCATCACCTACATTTTTCTGGAAGTGTGAAGGAAGTTGGATTTAGGTGAGCTTTGTCATGTAATTCTTGTGTATTTTATGTAGTGACTCCTAATGCAAGTTAACAGGCATAATAAATATCAGATAACCTGAATAAGGTTCAGGTTTTTGTTGAAGATGTGCAGCAGAAGCTGGCTGACACAAATGTAAGATCTCAAAGTAATTCATGAAGTTTTAAAGAGAAAACAAATGAGGTTTTCAAATTTGAAATACATATTCATTGTTATGAAATAGATATTTTCTTTGTATACTTAACAGTAGTGGTAGAACAAATGATTCAGTAGCTCATAGAAAATGAAATATGGAAAAGTTTCAACAGAGTAAACAAAATTTTGTATTCTTACATGGGTAACCCTTTACAAAGTGATCTTTGAAAATATTTTTTTTTTTTTAAGAATTTTTATTTATTCATTTGAGAGAGAGAGACAGAGAGAACACAAACAGGGGGAGAGGCAGAGGAAGAGAGGGAAGGAGGTTCCCTGCTGAGCAAGGACCCTGGGATCATGACCAGAGCCAAAGGCAGACACTTAACCATCTGAGCCACCCAGGTGCCCCTGAAAATATTTCTAAATTTATGAGCATATTTGCAATTTTATCCTTGTTTATTTTTATTCATTTGTTTATATTTATATAGAAATTTGAAAGTAATATATTTAATTTCACTTTTAATGAGTTTTAATTGTGAATTGGAATAAAATGATGTGACTAAATATGTACTAATTGTTAATGTCTAAGAACTGTTCATTGCATACTTCATATATGGACTTGAAATAATGATGATGATCAAAAACACATTTTCGAAACTGGCTTTCAAATATAATTATGTTTATATAAAAACTGACAAAATTTAATGCTTGTAGAGGAAGTTTGGAGTTTTTAGTAATGGCGTTTTGATTTTATTTTAAAGATTTCATTATAGAAACATTGCACTTCAGAAGAAATCCATATTCTAGTGTGTTCTCATGGTAAAAAAGGAGGGATGTTAGAGGTTATATTGAGGAATGTGTATTTTTTGGTTATTTTATATTATAATTTATGTTTATACAAGGCCTGCATTGGAGATATTTCAGGTTTCATTACAGATCAGCACAGTAAAGCAAATACTGCAATAAAGTGAGTCAAGTGAATTTTTTGGTTTCCCAGGGCATATAAAAGTTGTGTTTACATTATACTGTAGTCTCTTAAGTGTGCAATAGCATTATTGTCTAACAAAACAATCTAATTAAAAAATACTTTATTGCTAAAAAGTGCTAACCGTCTTCTGACTTTCAGCAAATGATAATTACTGATCACAGATCACTGTAACAAATACAATAATAATGAAAAAGTTTACAATATTGTGAATATGAACAATTATCAAAATGTGACCCAGAGACACAAAGTGAGCAAATGCTGTTGGAAAAAATGGCACTGATAGGCTTGTTTGATGCAGTTTTGCCACAGACCTTCAACTTGCAGAAATGCAGTATCTGTGAAATTCAGTAAGGTGAAGTACAATAAACAAGGTAATGCCTGTATATATGATCTATAGATATTATATATATGATCTGTGTGTTCGTGATCTCATAACAAGCATATTTTGGTTTTTATTCTATATGAAATTATGTGCCCTTATGATTTATAGCATCTGTTTCAGAATTTACATCCTTATTTTTCCAACATCTCCCTTCTTAATTGTCTAAACTTCAGCTAATGAGATACCAGAGCAGGAGCTTTGTCAATTTCTCTTAGTATAAATGTTCCTCCTCTCACTGTCACCCTATTATCCCAGCTAGAAAAGTATGACTTATACTTAAGATGAAAAAGCAATTGATTGAAATGGGTCCTGATATGACTCATATATTAGAATCAGTAGCTGTTTTAACTGTTTAGGGACATAAAGGAAAATATGCACATAATGAATGCAGATGCAAAAATGGAACCAAATGAAAATTTTATAATTAAATGTACAATACCTGAAATAAAACATTCATTACATAGGATTATAGAAGATTGGGAAAGAAGGCAATGAACTTGATAGATCAGTAGAAATTATTTAATCTGAAAAGTGAAAAAAGATTTTAGAAGATGAAGTTAGCCTCAGTAATTTGGTAGGACAGTATCAAAAGATCCAGCAATACATTTTAATGGAGTCCTATAAGTATAGGAGAGGAGAAATTGGAGGAAAAATTTTTGGAAAAATGGTTGAAAATTACCCCAAATTGGTGAAAGACATAAATTTACATATTCAAGAAGCTCAGTGATCTCCAAACAAAATAAATACAAGAAAATCACACTTAGGCACATCATAGTCAAGCAGTTGAAATGATAAAGAAAGAATCTTAAAAGCACCGTGAGAACTGATACAGTAACAATAAGTGATAGCTGACTACTTATCAGAAACAGTGCTGGGTAGTAGGCTATAGAACACTTTTACATGGCTGGAAAAACAAAACCCAGAATTCTGTCAGTGAAAATACCTTTTAAGAATGAAGGCAAAATAAAAACCCTTCCAGATAAACAAGAATTAAAAGATTTCATTGCAGCGGATATACATTACAAGAATGCTAAAGGAAGTTCTTCAGACTGAAGGGAGGTAATACCAGATGAAAATTCACATTTTCAGGATGGAATAGAGGACATGGCAATTGGTAAATATGTGGATAAAATAAAAAATAATCTCCTCCCTACTTATTAAAAAAAGTTAAACCTGATAATTTAAAGCAAAAATTACAACATTAACACTATAACATGGCATTTATGGCATATGTTGATGTAATATGGTAGTTGTGGAATAAGGGATTGGGCTAGGTAGATCGAATTTTGTGCCTTACTTGGTTCTTATTTTATGGAAGTGGTAAAATAGTAGCTCTAAGTCCACTGTGAAAAGTTAAAGATGTATGATTCCTACAATGAACACTAAAAATGAAAAATAAAATACAAATAAGTATAGCTGAAAAACAATAGAGAAATCAAAGTAGAATTTAAAGTGTATTCAGAGAATATAAAAAGTTATATAAAGGTAGTAACAGATGAATATAAACAGATGAGATGAAAAGAAGACAAATGGGGCACCTGGGTGGCTCGGTGGGTTAAGCATCTGCCTTGGACTCAGGTCATGATCTTAGGGTCCTGGGATGGATCCTTGCATCGGGCTCCCTGCTCAGCGGGCAGTCTGCTTCTCCTTATCCCTCTGCCCTTCACCCCCCACTTGTGTGTGCTCTCTCTCTCCCTCTCTCTCTCAATAAGTATAATCTTAAAAAAAAAGAGAAAAAACAAATAGCAAAATTACAGACCTAGATTAACCCTATCAACAATTACATTAAATGAAAATAGATAAAGTATTTTACTGAAAAGGTAGAGCTTGATATTGGTAAAATGCAAGACTTCCCTATCTGCTGTCTACCAGAGATGCATTTTAGATGTAATAACACAGGGATGCCTGGGTGGCTTAGCTGGTTGAGAGTCCAACTCTTGATTTCTGCTTAGGTTGTGGTCTCTGGGTTGTGGGATCAAGCTCTGCATTGAGCTTCATGGTCAGCCTGCAGTCTACTTGTTCCTCTTCCTCTGCTCCTTCCCCCTTTCTCTCTCTCTCAAATAAATACATAAAATCTTAAAAAAATGTAATGACATAGATAGATAGAAAATAAGTGCATGGAAAACAATGTAGCATGCAAATAGTAATTATAAGAAAGCTGGAGTGATTATATTAATATTAGGTAAAATAGATTTCAAACAGTGTTATTGGAGACAAAGAAGGACATTTCATAGTGGTGGTAACACTTACCGGAAAGACACGTCAACCACAAATTTGTAAGTGCTTGAGATCTGTAATCAGAGCTAGAAATTTTAACACCATACTATCTATAAATTATAGAAAATCTAGACCAAGAAAAAAACCAGTTTGAACATAAAGGATCTGAAAACCACTATTGACCTAACTGACATTTGTAGAACATCACATGTAACTAGAATACAATAGAATGCACATTCCATTCAACTGCACATGATATGCATACAAAGATTAATCATATTGGGCCATAAAACTTCTCAATAAGCTTCAAAAGTTTGAAATTCTAAGGACTGTAATTTCTAGCTATGGTTGAATTTAAAGTAGAAATCATTAATAATGAGATATGCAGGAAAATCCAAGTATTTAGAATTAAAACAATGTAATTTTCCCTAGCCAATCTACAGATTTAATGTGGTCCAAATCATTTTTTTCCACAAGTAGTAGTAGTATTTTTGTAGATTTATTTATTAAAAGAGAGAGAGCAGAGGAGGAACAGAGGGAGAGAGAAACTTAAGCAGATACCATGCTGAGTGTGGAGCCAGTCATGGGGCTCAATCTCATGACACTGAGATCACTACCCGAGCCGAAACCAGAGTCGGCCTGTTAACTGATTGCGCCACCCAATCGGCCCACCATGAGCATTTTTTTTTTAAATAATAATTTTTTATTATGTTGTGTTAGTCACCATACAGTACATCCTTAGTTTTTGATGTAGTGTTCCATGATTCATTATTTGCGTATACAACCAGTGCACCATGCAATACGTGCCCTCCTTAATACCCATCACCAGCCTATCCCATTCCCCCCACCCCCCTCCCCTCTGAAGCCCTCAGTTTGTTTCCCAGAGTCCACAGTCTCTCATGGTTCATTCCCCCTTCTGTATACCCCCTCTTCATTCTTCCCTTCCTTCTCCTACTGATCTCCCTGCTATTTCTTATATTCCATAAATGAGTGAAACCATATGATAGTTGTATTTCTCTGCTTCACTTTTTTGCTTAGCATAATCTCCTCCAATCCCGTCCATGTTGCTGCAAATGTTGAGAAATCGTTCTTTCTGATGGCTAATATTCCATTGTATATATGGACCACATCTTCTTAATCCATTCATCTGTTGAAGGGCATCTTGGCTCCTTCCACGACTTAGCTATTGTGGACAATGTTGCTATGAACATTGGGGTGCTTATGGCCCTTCTCTTCACTACGTCTGTATCTTTGGGATAAATTCTCAGTAGTGCAATTGCTGGATCATAGGGTAGCTCAATTTTTAACTTTTTGAGGGACCTCCACACTGCTTTCCAAAGTGGCTGTACCAACTTGCATTCTCACCAACAGTGTAAGAGGGATCCCCTTTCTCCACATCCTCTCCAACAATTGTTTCTTGCCTTGTGAATTTTTGCCATTCTAACTGTCGTAAGGTGGTATCTCAATGTGGTTTTGATTTGAATTTCCCAGATGGCTGATAATTTTGAACATTTTTTCATGTGTCTGTTAGCCATATGTATGTCGTCACTGGAAAAGTGTCTGTTCATATCTTCTGACCATTTTTTGATTTGCTTATTTTTTTCTAGCGTATTGGGTTTGAGAAGTTCTTTGTAGATCTTGGATACCAGTCTTTTATCTGTAGTGTCATTGGCAAATATCTTCTCCCATTCTGTGGGCCGCCTCTTAGTTTTTTTGACTGTTTCCTTGGCTGCGCAGAAGCTTTTTATCTTGAATGAAGTCCCACAAGTTCATTTTTTCTTTTGTTTCTCTTGCCTTTGGAGATGTGTCATGAAAAAAGTTGCTGTGGCCGATGTCAAAGAGGTTGCTGTCTATGCTCTCCTCTATGATTTTGTTGGATTCCTGTCTCACATTGAGGTCTTTCATCCATTTGGAGTTTATCTTTGTGTATGGTGTGAGAGAGTGCTCATGTTTCATTCTTTTGCATGTAGCTGTCCAATTTTCCCAGCACCATTTATTGAAGAGACTGTCTTTTTTCCACTGGATGTTTTTTCCTGCTTTATCAAAGATTAGTTGCCCAAAGAGCCGAGGGTCCGTTTCTGGGTTCTCTATTCTGTTCCATTGGTCTATGTGTCTGTTTTTGTGCCACTACCATGCTGTCTTGGTGATCACAGATTTGTAGCATAGCTTGAAATCCGGCATTGTGATGCCCCCAGCTTTGTTTTTCCTTTTCAACAGTNCTACCATGCTGTCTTGGTGATCACAGATTTGTAGCATAGCTTGAAATCCAGCATTGTGATGCCCCCAGCTTTGTTTTTCCTTTTCAACAATTCCTTGGCGATTCTGGGCCTTTTCTGGTTCCACACAAATGTAAGGGCTGTTTGTTCCAGTTCTTTGAAAAATGTCATTGGTATTTTGGTTGGGATAGCAGTGAAAGTGTAGTTTGCTCTGGGTAGCATGGACATTTTGACTATGTTAATTCTTCCGATCCATGAGCATGGAAAATTTTCATCTCTTTGTGTCTTCTTCAATGTCATTCAAGAGTGATTTGTAGTTTCTAGAATATAGATCCTTTACGTCTCGGTTAAGTTAATTCCAAGGTAGCGTATGATTTTTGGTGCTATTGTAAATGGGACGGATTCTCTAATTTCTCTTTCTTCAGTCTCATTATTCTTGTATAGAAATGCAACTGATTTCTGAGCATTGATTTTGTATCCCACCACATTACTGAATTGCTCTATAACTTCTAATAGTTTGGGAGTGGATTCTTTTGGGTTTTCCGTATAGAGTATCCTGTCATCCGCGAAGAGAGACAGCTTGACTTCTTCTTTGCCGATTTGGATACCTTTTATCCCTTTTTGTTGTCTGATTGCTGTTGCAAGGACTTCTAGTACTATGGTGAATAATAATGGCGACACTGGGCTNGAATTGCTCTATAACTTCTAATAGTTTGGGAGTGGATTCTTTTGGGTTTTCCGTATAGAGTATCCTGTCATCCGCGAAGAGAGACAGCTTGACTTCTTCTTTGCCGATTTGGATACCTTTTATCCCTTTTTGTTGTCTGATTGCTGTTGCAAGGACTTCTAGTACTATGGTGAATAATAATGGCGACACGGGGCTTCCTTGTCGTGTTCCTGATCTTAAGGGAAAGGCTTCCAGGTTTTCCCCATTGAGAATGATATTTGCTGTAGGCTTTTGATAGATGGGTTTTTATGAGATTGCAGAATGTACCCCCTATCCCTACACTGTGAAGGGATTTAATCAGGAAAGGATGCTGTATTTTGTCAAATGCTTTTTCTGCATCTATTGAGAGAATCATATGATTTTTGGCTTTTTTCTTGTTGATAAAATCTATGACACTGATAGATTTGCTAATGTTGAACCACTCTTGCATCCCAGGGATGAATCCCACTTGGTCATGATGGATAATCCTTTCAATGTACTGTTGGATTCTATTAGCAAGGATCTTGTTGAGAATTTCGGCGTCCACGTTCCTTAGGGAAGTCGGTCTGTAATTCTCCTTTTTGATGGGGTCTTTGCCTGGTTTGGGGATCAAGGTAATATTGACCTCATAGAATGAGTTTGGTCGCTTTCCCTCTGTGTCTATTTTTTGAAACAGCTTCAGGAGAATAGGTATTATTTCTTCTCTGAATGTTTGGTAGAATTCCCCTGGAAAACCATCCGATCCTGGCGTTTTGTTTTTTGGAGGTTTTTCATCACTCTTTCATTCTCTTCATAATTAATCGGTCTGTTTAAAAAAGCAATTTCTTCCTGTTTCAGTCTTGGTAGTTTATAGGTTTCCAGGAAGTCCTCCATCTCTTCCTGATTGCTTAATTTATTGGCATAAAGCTGTTGATAAAAGTTTCTAATAATTCTTCCAATTTCATTGGTGTTGGTTGTGACCTCTCCCTTTTCATTCATAATTTTATTAATTTGGGTCCTTTTTCTATTCTTTTGGATAAGTCTTGCTAGTGGTTTGTCAATTTTATTTATTCTTTCAAAGAACCAGCTTCTAGTTCTGTTGATCTGCTCTACTGTGCTCTTGGTCTCTAGTTCAGTGATTTCTCCTCTAGTCTTGATCAACTGCTTCCTCGTGCATGGATTAGGCCTGTTCCTCTGTTGCTGTTCCAGCTTCTTGAGGTGAGAATATAAAAACTGCATCTTAGATTTTTCTATTCTTTTGAATGAGGCTTGGATGACTATGTATTTCCCCCTTAGGACTGCCTTTGGAGTATCCCATAGGTTTTGGACTGTGGTGTTTTTGTTCTCGTTGTTCTCCATAAATTGTTTAATATGATTTTTGATTTCCTGGTTTATCGAATCATTCTTGAGCAGAATGCTTCTTAGTCTCCAAGTGTTTGAGTTTCTTCCAAATTTTTCCTTGTGGTTGAGTTCTAATTCAAAGCGTTGTGGTCTGAGAATATGCAGAGAATAATTTCAGTCTTTTGTTATTGGTTGAGGCTTGTTTTGTGACCCAGAACATGGTCTATTCTTGAGAATGTTCCATAGGCATTAGAATAGAATGAGTATTCTTTAGTTCTGGGGTGTAGTGTTCTATATATATCTATGAGGTCCAATTTGTTGAGTATGGCATTCAAAGCCCTTGTTTCTTTGTCGATTTTCTGCTTAAGTGCTCTGTCTATTGCTGATAGTGGAGTGTTTAGGTCCCCTACTATTAACGTATTTTTATCTATATGTCTCTTTATTCTGGTTAAGAGTTGGCTTGTGTATCTTGCACTCCCCTGTTGGGGGCATAGATATTTATAATAGTCATATCCACTTGTTGGATACATCCTTTAAGAATAATATAGTGCCCTTTTGTGTCTCTAATTATAGTCTTTAAAATCCAGTCTGTCTGATATGAGAATTGCTACCCCAGCTTTCTTTTGAGGTCCATTGGCGTGAAAGATGGTATTCCATCCCTTTACTTTCAGTCTGGATGTATCTTTAGGTTCAAAATGAGTCTCTTGTCGACCAAATGGATGGGTCATGTCTTTTTATCCAATCTGCAACCCTGTGGTGTTTTATGAGAGCATTTAGGCCATTTACATTGAGACTGGTTATTGAGAGATATGATTTTAATGATGCCATGTTGCCTTAAAGTCTTCGTTTCTATAGATTGTGTCGTTCTGTTCTGTATCACTCTTGGGGCCTTTTTACTTTCATAGAACCCCCGTTAATATCTCCTGTATGGCTGGTTTCGTGGTTATGAAATTGATCAATGACTGGCGATTCTGGAAGGTCTCCATTTCTCCATCAATTCTGAATGACAGCCTTGCTGGATAAAGGATCCTTGGCTGCATGTTAATTCTGAATGACAGCCTTGCTGGATAAAGGATCCTTGGCTGCATGTTTTTCTCTGAAAGAGCTTTAAAAATGCCCCCCCAACCCTTTCTCTCATTCCAGGTCTGTGTAGACAGGTCTGACGTAATTCTGATATCTTTGCCTTGGTACGTGAGAAATTTCTTTGCCCTGGCCGCTTTCAAGACTGTATCCTTGGATCTAATATTTGCGAATTGCACTATGACGTGTCTTGGACATGAATGTTTGTTTCCCTCGCTAGATTAGGGAAGTTTTCAGCTACAGTTTGTTCAAATATCTCTTCTAGACCTCTCTTTTTCTCCACCTCCTCGGGGATGCCAATGATTCTGACATTGGAGTGTTTCATTGAGTCAGTAATCTCCCGTCACATACATTCTTGAGATTGGATTTTTTTGAGCCCAGTTTCTATTTTAGCTTTCTCTTTTGCTAACCCATCCTCTAATTTGCTGATACGTTCTTCTGCCTCATTCACCCTGGCTGTCAGAGCATCTAGTTTTGACTGCATTTGATTCATAGCATTTTTAATTTCTGCCAGATTCACTCTCATTTCCACCCTTAGAGATTCTATATTCTCGTTAATATTTTCGTTAATATATTTTTCAAGTCTACACATCATCTTGACCATTGTTACTCTGATCTCCATTTCTGGTAATTTGGTTATATCCATATCCATCATTTCTGTGGCAGAGGCCACAGACTCATTGTCTTTTCTTTGCTGGGGTGATTTCTCCTTCTCATCATTCTGATAAGGGCAGGTTGCGGGGTTGCCCAGAGCCCAAATTATTGACCGGGACCCAGGCTGTGCGCCCTTGTTTCATAGGGATCTTAGGGATGTGGGCTTCTTGATTTTTCAGCCTGCCTTCTGGGGCCGGGGCCTGCCACTCCGATACTCAGTTAACCCTGTTTGGGTACAGTCTCCGTGTCCCCTGGTTTTTCTAGGCTTTTGTTCTCTGGCTGCTTTCCCTGGTGGTTTGCTGTGCCTCTTCTGAGAGTCAGAGCAGCAGTAGCTGGATCTCATCCTCTGTCTTAGAACAGAGGGATCGCAGACTGTTTTCTGCTGATGTTCTGGCCACTTTAACTCTGCTTCTGTTGGTGCTGCTCAACCCTGCAGCATCCCGGGATGTGCGCCCCACACCCAGCGTCCCAGCCCTCACTTCCAGGGCAGGCGCGTCTCTGTCCTTTGTGTTTCTGACACCGCCCGCCGCCAGCTGCCCCCGTGCGCACCAGAGCTCTGGTTTTCAGACTGGTTGCGCGTGTTCTTCCGCTCACGGTCTCAGTCTGCTCTCTCGCAGGTGCCGGTCCACGAGTCCGTCCGCTACCGTTTCCCGGCGCCCGAATGCAGCGGCTCCCTTCCCCTTCCGTTTATCTTCCGCTATCTGTGTGCAGTTTCACGGCTCCCCGCATCGTACCTCAATACTCAGCGCTGGAGATGTTCATTTGTAGAGATCCAGATATATCTTCCTGCGTCTCAGGCTGATTCCATGGGTGTTCAGGATGGTCTGGTACCTATCCAGCTCGACTCAGGGGACCCCTACTCCTCTGCCATCTTAACTCCTAGTTTTATTATTACTACTTTTGTCTTCTAATCTTTACGCTAGCTTTATAAGTGATTAATCCACCATTTTTACTATGTGTTTACCTTTACTAATGACATTTATACTTCCGTATATATATATTTTTAATATTTATCAAAACAGTTTTCTTTTAAAAAGCCCCCACTGCTGCATCCCCACTCATTGCCTCTCCGTCATCTCCCTCCCCAGCCTGGACACAGCTGGAGGGGTCCTGAGTGGCCCAAATGTCCCTTTAAGTCTTTCCTACTCAGAACATCTTGGAGAGCAGGGAGGAGAGTGTCTGAGGTCCATAGTGTATGGATGCTCTTCTTCCTGACTATTCCAGGCCTAGGATGTAGCCGATGCCTTGTACCAGGCCAGTGATGACAGTCTGCCAGGCTGCCAAACATCGAAGCCATCTGGTGGTTGCACATACATGGTTGCACAACTCCCAGGGGTTGCTGAACATCCTCTTGAGGTTCACCTTCTGTTTGTAGTAGGGACACATCTGTTTCCTTCCTAGAGTGCACCAGCTGAGGATGCAGAACTCATGGAATATGTGATTGCAAGAACGGCGTATATATGGTATATATGTTCTTGATGACGTCCTCTTCACTGACCTCCACAAAGATCTGCTGCCCAGACACGGCACACACATTGTCCGAGAGGTGTTTGTCGGGCATGCCTGACTCATTGTAGAACGCCATGTAGTGGACGCCATGCAGTCTGCACACATTTCTGCAAAGTTTTGTTCAAGAACTCCATAGTAGAGGCCATAGGAGAGAGAAGTACCAAAGTCCATGCTATCTTCGGTTTGATCTTGAAAAATAGAGAGCAAAGAGGGTAAACATGGCAGCCATGTAGCCAACAATGCCAGTGGCATAGCTGATTTTATAGATCAATAAGAACAACTTATAAACCAACCTTCGGATGTCTGTGGTAGTGGTCAAGATGGTGGCAGTGGTGGAGGTGGAGGTTGGAGGAGGTATTGTTGGAGAATGGGAGCTGGATGGGGTTGACACGTCAGCCCTCTCCCGAGAGGAGCAGTGGAGGGTTGAGCACACATGCATGCATATCAAGCATCATAGCCATGAAAGCATGCATGTTGAAATGGTCCTCATTCTCATGGCTACTTTGGTGGTGGCTCAGCCGCTCCTGGTGCAGGGGAAACGGAGGCACTCCACTCCTACAGTATGGTGACCCTCTTTCAGGTATGGGTTGTTCCCCTCTATTTCACAGTAAAGCTGCACTGGTGGAGGTTCCTAGTGATCTGGATCTTGTTCTCTGCTGACACAGTTTTTGTCACCTTCTGAGCCATCTGAAAACTAGTACAGACAATCCCAAGGTTGGTTTTCTATGTTTTCTTGTTATGAATTTGAACTTGTGATTTTTAGCTTAAAGAAGTCCCTTTAACATTTCTTATAATGCTGGTGTAGATGAACTCTTTTGTCCAGGAAACTCTTTATCTTTCCTTCAATTCTGAATGATGATTTTGCTGGTGTAAAGTATTTTGGTTGGAAGTTTATTTCCTTTCAGCACATTGTATGTGTTGTGCCACTCTGTTCTGGCCTGAAGAGCTTCTGCTGAAAATCTGCTGTAGCCTTCTTTTTTTCCTTAATACTTGTTATAAATGTCTTTTATTGCTGCTTTTATGATTCTCTCCTTGTGTTTAACTTTTGACATTTTAATTAGAAAGTGTCTTGGTGTGGGTTTCTGGGTTCATCTTATTTGGAACTTTCTGGAATACGATGTCTGTTTCCTTCTCTGGGCTAGGGAAATTTTCAGCCATTTCATTTATTTCTTCAAATAAGTTTTCTACCCTTTTCTCTCTCCATCTTCTTCTGTGACAGATATAGTGTGAATGTTAAGTCTATTTGATGTTTTCCAATTAGTTCCTTAGGTTACCTTCAGAATTTTTTTTTCCATTCTTTTTTTGCTGCTCTGGTTGGGTGATCTCCAGTGCCCTTTGTTGAGTTCACTGATTTTTCTGCTTCATCCAATCTGCTGTTGAACCCCTTTAGTGTATTTTTTGGTTCAGTTATTGCATTCTTCAGCTTTATGACTTCCATTTGGTACTTTCTTATATTTTCTAAAAACTCTTTTTTGACTTTCTCACTGTATTTATTCTTCCAGAATCGGAAAGAATCTTTGTGATCATTCTTCGAATTTTTCATCAGGTAAATTACTTACCTCTGTTTCATTAAGGGTTTTTTTTGGGGGGGGCTGTTTTTTCATTTGGAACACATTCCTGTTTCTTCATTTTGCTTTACTCTTTGTGTTTGTTTCTATGTATTAAATGAAACACTCACCTCTCCCAGTCTTGGAGGAATGTCTCTTGTAGGAGATGAACCTTGACATTCAACTTTGCCCTAGTTTTTGCTTGTCTCTTGGCCCTTTATGATTTTCCAAGTAGCCTAATTTATTTTTATTAGCTCCCAGTTATTGAGGTGTGCCCCTGTGACCCAGAAAGGAATATCTCAGCTAACGCCTAGATCCAGGCTGATTGAAAGCCAGATCTTTAGGGAGCAGGTTTGAAAGTACGTGTATATATATATATATACATTCATTTCTGTGGACCACAAGCTTAAGCCTTTCTGGCCACCAGAGCACAAGATCTGGAGTTGTGCTCTGAACAACAGTTTCAAAAATCAATACTCCAGGCTATTTATTGTATAAGCTTCTTTCCGGGAGATATTGGCAAACTATACTAGGGAGAGGCGGGGCACAATGATGGTGTCCCTCTATCTATGTTCCATGTGAGTACCTCCATAGCCTCTAAGATGTATGCCAAACCTGAAGCCGGTTCATCAGTTTGAAGCACCAGGACAAACAGATAGGTCTCTTTCAACTGCTGTGTGTGTGTGGGGGGGTTTGTGTGTTTCATTCTGTTGTTTTTTCAGTGCCCTGGGGATGGAACCCTACCAAGAACTGTCCCTCCAATTGTTAAGGTCCTGTGGGAGCCAGGAATACAGGCCCCCCGGCCAGAGCCAGAGCCTGACCAGATCCAAGCATTTAAGGGGCCTCCTCTATGTGGTAGCCACAAACACCAGGACACCAGATGTAAAAAGGGGGATACTAAACACATGTAAGAGCTCCCTTCCAAGAGACTGGTGCTCTGGATTGCAACTGAGGGCGAACATGAACATAGCACTCATCTTCTGAGATCTCTGGTCAAGTTTATAATCAGCCCTTAGATGTATGTTTAATTAGCAGTCTGTCCCTCAGGCTGTAGCTATGATGCTATGCTTGTAGGCCTCTTTCACAGATGGGCTGAGCTCCTGGCTCTGTTGCCTCTTGCTGTTTGCTGAGAGTGGTAGCTGTTAAAGAACTCTTTCACCATTGGTGACAATCTTATGAGACCTGCGAGTGTAAGCCCCACTGACCACAAGAGCCAGGTGATGTAGACATGTTCCCTGGCAGCAGCTCTAAAAATCAAGGTGCCAGACAAGGGTATAAGCTTCTTTCTGAAAGATACTACTAAGCTAGAGCAAGGCAGAGCGCAAAGATTGTATCCAATGGCCTCTGTTTTCCTGAAAGCATGTCTGTGGGCACCTAGATGAGTGCCAGACCAGAAACCTACCCCTTAAGCCAAATTTCTTGGACAAGCAAATAGGCCACTTTCTCAGAAAGACTAGGGGTGTGTTTCATTCTGCTATGTGTGCAGAGCCCTGGGGGTAGTATTTTGCCAGGAACTGTATCCGATTGTAGAGTACCATGGGATCCAAGAAAACTAACCTCCTTGGCCACCAGAGCCAGGCTATCAAGGAGCACTCCTGGGCTGCAACTGCAAAAACTGGGGCACCAGATGTGTGTAAAAGCACCCCTTCAGGAGATAGTGGTGCTGCGGAGTGTGGCCGAGTGAGCGCGCAAAGATGGTATCTACCATTTAAGAAAAAAGGAAAACGGTGCCTGCTGACTTTAGCAACACAGAAGGAGAGCACAAAAGTGGTGCACAGTGGTTGGAGGATAAAGATGGCATCCATGGTGAACAAAAAAGCCTAACATTAAAAAAAAAAAGGACCTACTAGCTTCAGTAAGTTAGAGGGGGAACTTAACAATTGCACCCAGCAGCACCACTTTCCCCTGAGAGTATCCCAAATAGGCTGCGGCCTCTCCGATGACACTCCCAGATTAGCAGATGTATTTCTTTATTATATTGTGTTAATCACCATACAGTACATCCCCAGATTCCGATGTAAAGTTTGATGCTTCATTAGTTGCGTATAACACCCAGTGCACCATGCAATACGTGCCCTCCCTACTACCCATCACCAGGCTATCCCCTTCCCCCACCCCCTCCCCTCTGAAGTCCTCAGTTTGCCTCTCACAGTCCATAGTCTCTCATGTTTCATTCCCCCCTCTGATTACCCCCCTTTTCTTTATCCCTTTCTTCCCCTACCGATCCTCCTAGTTCTTATGTTCCATAGATGAGAGAAATCATATGATAATTGTCTTTCTCTGCTTGACTTATTTCACTTAGCATTATCTCCTCCAGTGCCGTCCATGTTGCAGCAAATGTTGAGAATTCGTTCTTTCTGATAGCTGAGTAATATTCCATTGTATATATGGACCACAGCTTCTTAATCCAGTCATCTGTTGAAGGGCATCTCGGCTCCTTCCATGATTTGGCTATTGTGGACAATGCAGCTATGAACATTGGGGTGCATATGGCCCTTCTCTTTACTACGTCTGTATCTTTGGGGTAAACACCCAGTAGTGCAATGGCTGGGTCATAGGGTAGTTCAATTTTTAACTTTTTAAGGGACCTCCACACTGTTTTCCAGAGTGGCTGTACCAACTTGCATTCCCACCAACAATGTAGGAGGGATCCCCTTTCTCCACATCCTCTCCAACAATTGTTGTTTCTTGCCTTGTCTATCTTTGCCATTCTAACTGGCGTAAGGTGGTATCTCAGTGTGGTTTTGATTTGAATTTCCCTGATGGCTAATGATTTTGAACATTTTTTCATGTGTCTGTTAGCCATTTGTATGTCTTCATTGGAAAAGTGTCTGTTCATATCTTCTGCCCATTTTATGATTTGTTTATTTGTTTCTCGTGTATTGAGTTTGAGAAGTTCTTTGTAGATCTTGGATACCAGTCCTTTATCTGTGGTGTCCTTTGCAAATATATTCTCCCATTCCGTGGGCTGTCTCTTAGTTTTTTTGACTGTTTCCTTGGCTGTGCAGAAGCTCTTTATCCTGATAAAGTCCCATAAGTTCATTTTATCTTTTATTTCTCTTGCCTTTGGAGATGTGTCGTGAAAAAGGTTGCTCTGGCCGATGTCATAGAAGTTGTTGCCTATGTTCTCCTCTAGAATTTTGATGGATTCCTGTCTCACATTGAGGTCTTTCATCCATTTGGAGTTTATTTTTGTGTATGGTGTGAGAGAGTGGTCAAGTTTCATTCTTTTGCATGTAGCTGTCCAATTTTCCCAGCACCATTTATTGAAGAGACTGTCTTTTTTCCACCGGATGTTTTTTCCTGCTTTATCAAAGATTAGTTGCCCAAAGAGCCGAGGGTCCATTTCTGGGTTCTCTATTCTGTTCCATTGGTCGATGTGTCTGTTTTTGTGCCAGTACCATGCTGTCTTTGTGATCACAGCTTTGTAGTACAGCTCGAAATCCGGCATTGTGATGCCCCCAGCTTTGTTTTTCCTTTTCAACAGTTCCTTGGAGATTCGGGGCCTTTTCTGGTTCCATACAAATTTAAGGACTATTTGTTCCAGTTCTTTGAAAAATGTCCTCGGTATTTTGATCGGGATAGCATTGAAAGTGTAGATTGCTCTGGGTAGTATGGACATTTTAACTATGTTAATTCTTCCAATCCATGAGCATGGAATATTTTTCCATCTTTTTATGTCTTCCTCAATATCTTTCAAAAGTGATCTATAGTTTCTAGCATATAGGTCCTTTACGTCTCTGGTTAAGTTAATTCCAAGGTAACGCATGGTTTTTGGTGTTATTGTAAATGGGATGGATTCCCTAATTTCTCTTTCTTCAGTCTCGTTATTCGTGTATAGAAATGCAACTGATTTCTGGGCATTGATTTTGTATCCTGCCACCTTACTGAATTGTTCTATAACTTCTAATAGTTTGGGAGTGGATTCCTTTGGGTTTTCCATATAGAGTATCATGTCATCTGCAAAGAGAGACAGTTTGACTTCTTCTTTGCCGATTTGGATACCTTTGATCCCTTTTTGTCTTCTGATTGCTGTTGCAAGGACTTCTAGTACTATGTTGAATAATAGTGGCGAGAGTGGGCATCCTTGTCGTGTTCCTGATCTTAAGGGAAAGGCTTCCAGCTTTTCCCCATTGAGAATAATGCTTGCAGTAGGCTTTTCATAGATGGCTTTTATGAGATTGAGAAATGTACCCTCTATTCCTACACTCTGAAGGGTTTTAATCAGGAAAGGATGCTGTATTTTGTCAAATGCTTTTTCTGCATCAATTGAGAGGATCATATGGTTCTTGAGTCTTTTCTTGTTGATATGATGTATCACATTGATTGATTTGCGAGTGTTGAACCATGCTTGCATCCCAGGTATGAATCCCACTTGGTCATGATGGATAATCCTTTTAATGTACTGTTGGATTCTATTAGCAAGGATCTTGTTGAGGATTTTGGCATCCATATTCATTAGAGAAATCGGTCTGTAATTCTCCTTTTTGAGGGGGTCTTTGCCTGGTTTGGGGATCAAGGTAATATTAGCCTCATAGAATGAGTTTGGTAGCTTTCCTTCTGTTTCTATTTTTTGAAATAGCTTTAGGAGAATAGGTATTATTTCTTCTTTGAATGTTTGGTAGAATTCCCCAGGAAAACCGTCTGGGCCTGGAGTTTTATTATTTGGAAGGTTGTTTATCACTGACTCAATTTCTTCATAGTTAATTGGCCTATTTAAGAAATCTATTTCTTCCTGTTTCAGTCTTGGTAGTTTATAGGTTTCCAGGAAGGCCTCCATCTCTTCCAGATTGTTTAGTTTTTTGGCATATAGCTGTTGATAAAAGTTTCTAATAATCCTTGCAATTTCAATGGTGCTGGTCGTGACCTCTCCCTTTTCAGTCATAATTTTAATAATCTCAGTCCTTTCTCTTTGTTTTTGGACAAGTTTTGCCAGTGGTCTATCAATTTTATGGATTCTCTCAAAGAACCAGCTTCTAGTCCTGTTGATCTGCTCTACTGTGGTTCTGGTCTCTAATTCATTGATTTCTGCTCTAATCTTGGTCAACTCCTTCCTTGTCAGTGGGTTAGGCCTGTCCCTCTGTTGCTGTTCCAGTTTCTTGAGGTGAGAATATAGAAACTGCATTTTAGATTTTTCTATTCTTTTGAGTGAGGCTTGGATGGCTATGTATTTCCCCCTTAGGACTGCCTTTGCAGTATCCCATAGGTTTTGGACCGTTGTGTATTCATTCTCGTTGGTCTCCATAAATTGTTTAATTTGTTTTTTGATTTCCTGGTTTATCGAGTCATTCTTGAGCAGGATGGTTCTTAGCCTCCAAGTGTTTGAGTTTCTTCCAGGTTTTTCCTTGTGGTTGAGTTCCAATTTCAGAGCGTTGTGGTCTGAGAATATGCAGGGGATAATTTCAATCTTTTGGTATTGGCTGAGACCTGTTTTGTGTCCCAGAGCATGATCTATTCTTGAGAATGTTCCATGGGCATTTGAATAGAATGAGTATTCTTTGGTTCTGGGGTGTAGTGTTCTATATATATCTATGAGGTCCAACTCGTCGAGTATGGCATTCAAAGCCTTTGATTCTTTGCTTAGTTTTTGCCAGGGTGTTCTGTCTATTTCTGATAGTGGGGTGTTGAGGTCCCCTACTATTACTGTGTTCTTATCTATATGTCTCTTTATTTTGGTTAAGAGTTGGCTTGTGTATCTTGCTGCTCCCCTGTTGGGGGCATATATATTAATAATTGTCATATCCACTTGTTGAATACTTCCTTTAAGAATAATATAGTGCCCTTCTGTATCTCTCTCTATGGCCTCTAGTTTAAAATCCAGTCTATCTGATATGAGAATTGCTACTCCAGCTTTCTTTTGAGGTCCATTTGCGTGGAAGATGGTACTCCATCCCCTTACTCTAAGTCTGAATGCATCTTTGGGTTCAAAATGAGTCTCTTGTAGACAGCAAATGGATGGGTCATGTCTTTTTATCCAATCTGCAACCCTGTGGCGTTTTATGGGAGAGTTTAAGCCATTTAGATTGATAGAGATTATTGACAGATATGATTTTAATGATGCCATTTCTCTTTAAAGTCTTTGTATCGGTTGTGACTTGCTGCTCTGTATCACTCTTGGGGCCTTTTTACCTTTATAGAGCCCCCCTTAATATCTCCTGTAGGGCTGGTTTCGTGGTTACGAAATTGGTTAATGATTGGCGATTTTGGAACGTCTTTATTTCTCCATCAATTCTGAATGACAGCTTTGCTGGATAAAGGATCCTTGGCTGCATGTTTTTCTCTGAAAGAGCTTTAAAAATGCCCCCCCAAGCCTTTCTCTCATTCCAGGTCTCTGTAGACAGGTCTGACGTAATCCTGATACCTTTGCCTTGGTACGTGAGAAATTTCTTTGCCCTGGCCGCTTTCAATACTGTATCCTTGGATCTAATATTTGCGAATTGCACTATGACATGCCGTGGCGTAGGTTTGTCCTGGTTGAGCTTGGATGGGGTCCTCTCTGCCTCTTGGACACGAATGCTTGTTTCCCTTGCTAGATTAGGGAAGTTTTCAGCTACAATTTGTTCAAATATCTCTTCTAGACCTCTGTTTTTCTCCACCCCTTCAGGGATGCCGATGATTCTGACATTGGATCGTTTCATAGAGTCAGTAATCTCCCGTAATCTACATTCGTGGGCGTGGATTTTTTTAAGACCAGCTTCTATTTTCGTTTTTTCTTCTACTAACCCATCCTCCAATTCGCTAACGCGTTCCTCTGCCTCGGTGACCCTGGCCGTCAGAGCCTCTAGTTTTGACTG